>NW_028270180.1:92866582-93167107 GCF_037043375.1 Chiloscyllium plagiosum | reverse complement strand
AAGAGGTGATATTCACCATATCAGTTGGCCCGAGCTCTCTCCCTCTCTCCATTTGGAACAGACTCTGCTTCAGGGGTTTGCTTTAGGAGGGAGTGGTTCAGGGAGGGGTTGGGGTTAAAGGTAAATTGGGATTGAGGTTCAACACTCCCCACACCCACAGTCACACAGAAACAGACAGAAACACACCGATAATCACCCCCTGCTTAGTGCACACAGTGAAAGAGACAATGGCTACCAGAACCTGTTTGAAATATTCCCAAGTCTCTCACTCAAAGCCCCCTCTCTGCCCAATTCCCAGCTCATTCAGTCAGCTCCCAGCTCCCTCCACCTGGGGCATACCTCCCCCAGGGATGGAGCACAGCCAGAGTCATCTCAGTGGGATCACAGTTGGGAGGGAGGGAGGGAGGGAGGAGGTGTGCAGCAGGTAAACAGTTTCATCCAGTCTGCCTTTGTCTACTCCTACTTTGCACTGTATTGTCTTGGAATGAAAGCCAAATGTATTCACAAACTGATCAAATTCCCTTTGTTTTTATGGTTTCCTACTGATCAATGTTAAAATCTTAATTTGCGATTGCCAGGAATCGAAGCAAGGAACTGAATGGAAACAAGGTCAATTATTGTTGAAAATAAATGTGCAATCAAAAGACACAGAATCCTTACAGTATGTTCTTTCCTCTTTCTGACAGGAAACTTCTTGTGTGTTTTAATTTGCCCAGATGTGTGGCTCAGAGAATTCAGTGAGGAAGAGTGGACAGGAGCCTGTCGTTTCATTTCCCTCTCTGGCCTGCAGTGAACGATTACACCTTCCTCCACATCATTCATTTTTCTAACCTCTTCACTCACTGACAACGGATTACTTGGGATAAATGTCGCTTTTGTGTACATTTGGTTTTGCTTTTGTTATCCCACTTCCTACTAATTGCTGCTCATTACTAACAGCACTTTACACTGGCTTTATACCTCCAATCTCTGTCATTTTGTTCCTCAGATGGAGTCATTCCTTGCCCATGAGGAAAGGAGTGTTATCATGTTGCTGCTCCTCCTTCTCCTTTCAATCCATTCCTCACGTGGACTCCTCGTTCCGTTCTCTGCTGCACCTAATGTTGGCTCTCAGTTACTTGGATTGATTCACCAATTGAATTATTGTTCTAACTGGATATGTCATGGCGTATTTTAACTGGTCTCTGAAATGTTTCTGTGTCACCACATAAATAAGGGCATTTGTGCAGCAACTTAAATTCCTCAGCATGTATCCAATCTGAGCAAAGAGACTCAAAGAAACATAATCCAAGGAATAACCGGCATTAAAGAAATATAAAATATTCAACAACCAGAGAAGTATGAAGCTGGCAGATATGGCAAAGAGTAAAGTCACAGAATTCTTCCTGCTCTCCACCTCTGGATCATTCTCTGTTTTTCTCTGACCTCTCAGTTCCTTCCGCACCTTAATGGCTTCGAAGATATGTCTGACAGTCAGAATGTTGATAAAGAGAATAAAAGTGAATGGGAACAGTGGTGTTAAAAAAGTCTCAAAATATCTAAAACCTATCCACCGAGGGTCATACTGATAACTAGACCTGATATAACAGTACCATGGAACATTATTGATAATCTGTCCAGGTCTATATACAAAGGAGTTGGGAATGTTTTTTAAACAAAAGAAGATGCAGATTATTGCTAGAACCCTGGTTGCAGTTTTCCCTGTGCAATACTTAGTTTTCATCTCATGTAAACAAATAGCAACAAATCGATCAAAGGAAAAAGCAATGGTGAACCACGCAGAACAATCAATGCTCAAGCGGTTGAGGGCATAGATAACACCACAAACAGGAGTGATTTGCAGGAAACACAGTGGATAATAATACTGTCGAAATCGGTGAAGGATGATATAAAAAACAATGAACAGTAGATCTGACGTTGTCATGGCCACAAGATAGCGAGCGCTGCATGTAGAAAGGCCACATTTGCCCCGAGCTAAAATTACAATCACCACGAGACTAACTGTAAGAGAAAGGAAAAAATAGATTTGAAGTTATTAATGAAAATTCTCTGTGCCTGAGCCCAGACTGTAAGTAATGACACAAAGATAATTGTTGTTCCATGTTGTATGAAGTTTAAAGAATCTCTCAGTGAATCATTTGCTCTTTTAAAGGACATAGGGAAGAACATGAGCAGCAGATTACTCATAGAAACATGGTCATATACCCAAGGTGTCGTATATGGCTCGACGGCAGTTGATTCCTACTGCTCCTCGGATGCTGCCTGTCCTGCTGTGCCTTTTCTAGCACCGCACTCTATCTGTAAACACCGTTGTCTCCTAATCCCTAATGTCCTACTGAACCCACTCATTGCCCTGCTGTGTCTGGGCTCCCATTTGAAGTGAGCTGCCTGAGCAAGATCCATCAACACAATCTCTTTCCATCAAGGAATGGGAAACACCAGGTGTCACTGAGAGGTGGGTTGTTACAAAACCCATATCAGGCTGTGAACTACCACAGAGAGAGGAAGTCTTGTTAAAGTCTTGTTAAACAGTCTTGTTAAACACTGTGGCCTCAATGTAAACCCACTCTGCACAGTATAGGGAAACAAACATTACTGAGGAGCCTCCAAACTACAAACTATTCACTTTAACTCAGTAAGTGAGGACACTATCAACTGGCTTCAGTATTCGCTTTGCTAAATGGGAATATAGTAATGATCAGCTGTCGGGAGAAATGTGGATGATTCAATGCAGAGGTTTATATAAGTTAAGTTGTTACAAGACTTACCAGGAACACCAACAACAGCCAGAATGGTCTCATACACTCTATCGATCCTTTGCCTTAGAATATGCATTTCGTTGTTTGTGACACAACCTGACCCTTCCTGCTGCTGGGAGTCTGTTGGAATTGGAGAATTCTCTCGGAGATGGAGCTGACACAGTTCCAGAGACTTTGTTTTATATTGTGTGGTATCTCCACTGGGAAACCGTAATTACATCGTCAAACTTTTTAATATCATTTTGAACAAACAAGTTACGACAGCAGGTTTATTTTAATGATGTGCGTCTGGATTTGAATACCCCAAAGACTGGATTAATCTGATCCTGTTAGGTCTCAAACATTCATTTCCATTTGATTCCAAGCAACAATACTTGCAATATTTCACTCTTTATCAATCCCATAAATATCTAAATATCTTTTGATTTTCTTTTCAGTGATGACCTTCATTCTGCTGAGGTTGTTCAGTCATTTAATACCTCATGTTGTCGAGCTCCTTGAGAGCTGTTCTACTGCACACTGTTATCCCACTGCTTTCCTTGTTAATCCTGTTACACGACTGATTTGGGAAATTCTCTCTTTGAATGAGCACTCTAATACAGAACCTGAAACTGATACCGAACACACCAACAGCTGGAACTTCCACTCGGTCACATTTTCTCAAAACAAAGACAAAAATACTCAGACCCTTCAGTTCAAAACCATAGAATGATGACATCATCCAGGACAGAGATGGCCCTTCGCTCCATCGAGTCTGTATCTCTAAACTCACACTCAAAGCTACACAGGGCTGGACAATGGGAAGCCTTCAAAAATGAGATATTGAGAGTCCAGAGAGAATGTATTCCTGTTAGGGTGAAAGGCAAGGCTGGTAGGTGTAGGGAATGCTGGATGACGGGAGAAATTGAGGTTTTGGTTAAGGAAAAGAAGAAAGCATATGCCAGTTACAGACAGCAGAGAGTGAGTGAACCATGAGAAGAGCATAAATGCAGTATGAGTATACTTAAAAGGGAAATCAGGAGGGCTGAAAGGGGACATGAGGTAACACTGGCAAATAAGATGAGGGAGAATCCAAAGGGATTTTATAAATACATTAAGGACAAAAGGGTAACTGGGGAGAGAATAGGACCCCTCAAAGATCAGCAAGTCAGCCTATGTTTAAAACCACAGGAGATTGGGGAGATACTAAATGAATATTTCGCATCAATGTTTACTGTGGAGAAGGACATAAAGATAATACAACGTGGGGAACGAAATGGTGACATCTTAATAATATTCATATTACAAAGGAGGAGGAGCTGGGCTTAAAATGCATAAAATTGGATAAATGCCCAGGACGCGATCAGGTGTACCCTAGAACTCTGTGGGAAACCTGGGAAGTGATTGCTGGGCCCCTTGCTGAGACATTTATGTCATTGATAGTCACAGGTGAAGTGCTGGAAGACTGAGGGTTGGCTAATGTCGTGGCACTACTTAAGAAAGATGGTAAGGAAAAGCTAGGGAACTATAGACTGGTGAGCCTGACATCGATAGCGGGCAGGTTGTTGGAGGGAATATATTTGGAAAGACAAGGAATGTTTAGGGATAGTCAGCATGACTTTGTGCTTATGAAGAAGATTGATGAGGGCAGAGTAGTGGGTGTGATCTACATGAACTTCAGTAAGGTGTTCGACAAGTATGGTGGACTGGTTAGCAAGGTTAGATCTCATGGAATTCAGGAAAAACCAGCCACTTGGATACAGTATTGGCTCAAATGATAGAAGACAGAGGGTAGTGGTGGAGGGTTGATTTTCAGACTGGAGGCCTTTGATCAGTGATGTGCCACATGAATTGGTGCTGGGTCCATTTCTTTTCGTCATTTACACAAATGATTTAGATGTGAACATAGGAGGTATAGTTCGGAGGTTTTCAGATGACATCAAAATGGAGGTTACCTCAGATTACACAAGATCATGTTCAGATGGGCCAGTGGGCCAAGGAGTGGCAGATGGAGTGTAATTTAGATAAATGTGAGGTGCTGCATTTTGGAAAGGCAAATCAGAGCAGGACTTATACACTAATGGCAAATCTTGGGGAGTGTTGCTCAACAAAGAGACCTTGGAGTGCAGGTTCATAGTTCGTTTATAGTGGAGTCGCAGGTAGATAGGATAGTGAAGAAGGCGTTTGGTATACTTTCCTTTATTGGTCAGTGAATTGAGTAAAGTAGTTGGGAGGTCCTGTTACAGGACTTTGTTTAGGGGCCACTTTTGGAATACCATGTGCAAATCTGGTCTCCCTCCTACCGGAAGGATGTTGTGAAACTTGAAAGGGTTCCGAAAAGATTTACAAGTGTTGGAGGATTTGAGCTGTTGGGAGGTGCTGAAAAGGCTGAGGTTGTTTTTCCTGGAGCGTTGGAGGCTGAGGGGTGACCTTATAGACGTTTATATGGAGGAGCATGGATAGGATAAATAGACAAGGACTTTTCCCTGGGTGGGGGAGAAATTTAAAAGGGACCTAAGGGGCAATTTTGCCATGCAGAGGGTGGTCCGTGTATGGAATAAACAGAGGAAGTGGTGGAGGCTGGTACAATTACATTTAAAAGGCACCTGGATGGGTATGTGAACAATGAGGGTTTAGAGGGATATTGGCCAAGTGCTGGCAAATGGGACGAGATTAATTTAGGATATCTGGCTGAAATGGAACAACGGGCTGTTCCTGTGTTGTACATCTCTATGATTCTCTCTCTCTCTCTCTCTCACATACACACACACCCAATACACACCACACACAATCATGTAATGCCTTCCTTTCCATGGAAAACCAACTCACTCTGCTCATCTATAGTCCATTTAAACTTTCTACTGAGCAAATTCATTATTCAATCTCAAATGGGGTGATGTCACAACTGTTCAGATAGGATTCAACTTCATGTCGTTGACAGCCCACACTCAGTCTGTCTGAATTCAAGGAACCAAATAGAGACAAAATAATATTACACTCAATGAGACATAATAAAACTTAAACTTTTATTTTGTAATTGGGACAGAAATAACAAGTTGGATTCTAAATCAGCCAGGAGGCCAGCCATTGATTTGACTCATATTCAGATACTTCCCAACTATTATCCTGGACTCGCATCAAATCCTAGCAATGACAGATGGCAGAATATTGATGTGGAACGGTTGATGTGTTGCCTCCCAGGTGCCAGGGTTCATGACGTTTCTGAATTACTACTGTGGAATTATGACTCTAATGCTAGCCATGAAACCCTTGTCAATTGTTGTTAAAACCCATCTGGTTCTCTAATACCCTTTAGGGATTTGGGCTGTCCTTGTCTTGTCTGGGCTACATGTGACTCCAGACCCACAGCAATTGGTGCGGTTGGTGGAGGTCAGCCATCTAAGCTCCAGGCCCTCACAGCAGGAGATCCTCAAGATTGTGTCCTAGCCCTAACTATCTTTAGTGACTGTATAACTGACCTTCCCTCAGGCAGAATGTCATGGGTCAGAGGGTTCGCTAATACTCACACAATGTTCAGCAGCATTCTTCCCTCCTCAGATACTGAAGCACTCCATGTGGCTCTGCAGCAAGATCCGGGCAACTTCAGCTCCTTGGAAATGGCGTTAGGGAACTGAGCACAGAGCTGGATGAACTTCGGATCATTCGGGAGGCTGAGGGAGAAATTGAGAGGAGTTACAGGGAGGGAGTCACACCTCAGGTATAGGGGAAAGGTAGATGGGTTACAGTCAGGGGGCGGAAAGGGAACCGGCAAACAGTGCAGGGCCCCCCTGTGACCGTTCCCCTCAATAACAAGCATACTGTTGTGGATACTGTTGGGGGGGAGCGATTTACCAGGGGTAAGCAATGGGGTACAGATCTCAGGCACAGAGATGCCCCTGGTGCTCAGAAAGGGGAAAGAGGAGCAGAACATTTGTGACTGGCGACTCCATATTTAGGGGGACAGATTGGAGATTCTGTGGGGACGAGACAGACTCACAATTGGTGTGTTGCCTCCCAGGTGTCAGGGTCTGTGATGTCTCGGATTGTGTTTTTGTGATCCTTGAGAGGGAGGGGAAACAGTCTCAAGTCATGGTCCACATAATCACCAATGACATAGGTAGGAAAAGGGATGGGGATGTAAGGCAGAAATCATGGAGTTAGGATGGAAGCTCAGTGCGAGAACAAACAGAGATGTTATCTCGGGTTTGTTACCCATGCCACATGCTAGCTCGGAATAGGGAACTGGCAGACAGTGCAGGGACCCCCTGTGACCGTTCCTCTCAGTTTTGGATACTGTTGAGGATGTTGACTTATCAGGGGTAAGCCAAAGGGTAGAGGTCTTTGGCACAGAGTATGTCCCTGGTGCTCAGACGGGAAGGGAGAAGAGGAGCAGAACATTAGTCACTGTGGACTCCATAGTTGGGGGGACAGATAGAAGGTTCTGTGGGAACTGGAGAGACTCACGGTTGATGTGTTGCCTCCCAGGTGCCAGGGTTCATGACGCTTCTGATTGTGTTTTCGGTATCCTTAAGGGGAAGGGGTGTAGCCCCAAGTCATGTTCCACATAGGCACTATAGGTAGGAAAAGGGCTGGGGATTTAAGGCAGAAATTTAGGGTTGTTACCCATGTCACTTGCTAACGAGATAAGGAATAGGGAGGGAGAGCGGTTGAACACGTCGCTACAGGAATGGTGCAGGAGGGACAGTTTCAGATACCTGGATAATTGGGGCTCATTCTGGGGTAGATGGCTCCCCTAGAAACAGGATGGTTGACACCTGAACCAGAGAGGTACCAATATCCTAGGGGGCAATATGTTTATGCTCTTCAGGAATGGTGAAGCTAATTCAGCAAAAGATGGGAACCTGAATTGTAGCTCCAGTGTACAGAAGGTTGAGAGTAGTGAGGTCAAAAATAAGGTTTCAAGGTCACAGGAGTGCAGCGGCAGGCAAGAAGGTGGTTTGAAGTGTGTCTACTTCAACGCCAGGAGCATCCGGAGCATCCGGAATAAGGTAGG
The DNA here is from genome assembly GCF_037043375.1 of Chiloscyllium plagiosum. Classification (NCBI taxonomy): domain Eukaryota; kingdom Metazoa; phylum Chordata; class Chondrichthyes; order Orectolobiformes; family Hemiscylliidae; genus Chiloscyllium; species Chiloscyllium plagiosum. The sequence goes on along the minus strand of NW_028270180.1, from coordinate 93,159,355 downwards.
TGAACTTGCAGCATGGGTTGGTACCTACGACTTCGATGTTCTGGCCATTTCAGAGACATGCAGAGAGCAGGGACAGGAATGATGTTGCAGGTTCCGGGGTTTAGATGTTTCAGTATGAACAGAGAAGGTAGTAAAAGAGGGGGAGGTGTGGCATTGTTAGTCAAGGACAGTATTACAGGTGGCAGAAAGGATGTTTGATGAGGACTCATCTCCTGAGGTAGAACAGGCAAAGTTTAGAAACAGGAAAGGAGAGGTTTCCCCTGTTGGGAGTTTTGTAAAGGCTTCCAAAAAGTTCCAGAGATGTAGAGTAAAGGATTGCAAGAGTACTTCTAGATAGGAGAGAAAATAACTGGGTAATTGTTATGATGTCTTTCACTTTCCAAATATTGACTGGAAACGCTATAGTTTGTGTACTTTAGATGGGTCAGTTTTTGTTCAATGTCTGCAGGAGGGTTTCCTGACACATTATGCAAATCGGTCAACAAGAGGCAAGGACAATTGGATTTGGTACTGGTTAATGAACTGGGTAAGGTGTTAGATTTAGAGGTAGGTGAGCACTTTGGTGATAGTGACCACAATTCGGTTACATTCACTTCAGTGATGGAAATGGAAAAGTATATCCTGCAGGGCAAGAGATATAGTTGGGGGAAAGGCAATTATGATGCGATTAAGATGCATAGGATGGGAAGGAAACTGCAGGAATGGTCACAATTGAAATGTGGAGCTTGTTCAAGGAACAGCTACTGTATGTCCTTGATAAGTATGTACCTGTCAGGCAGGGAGGGAAGGGAACCGTGGTTTACTAAAGAAGTTGTATCTCTTGTCCAGAACAAGATGAACGCTTAAGATGAGATGTGAAGGCTCAGTTGAGGTGCTTGAGATTTACAAATTAGCCAGGAATGATCTAAAGAGAAAGCTAAGAAGAACCAGGAGGGGACACGAGAAGGCTTTGGCAGGTGGGAACGAGGCAACCAGAAAGCTTTCCAGAGGGATGTCAGGAACAAAAAAATACTGGAGTAAGATTAGGACTGGTCAAGGACAGTAACGGGAAGTTGTGCGTGGAGTCCGAGGAAGTGGGAGAAGCAGTAATTTAATATTTTTCATCAGTATTCACACAGGAAAAAGACAATGTTGTGAAGGAGAATACTGAGGTACAAACTATTAGACTAGAAGGGATTGAGGTTCATAAGGAGAAACTATTAGCAATTCTGGAAAGTGTGAAAATAGATATGTCCCCTGGGCCAGATGGGATTTATCCGAGGATTCTCTGGAAAGCTAGGGAGGAGATTGCAGTGCCTTTGGCTTTGATCTTTATTTTCTCATTGTCTACAGGAATAGTGCCAGAAGGCTGGAGGATAGTAAATGTCCCCTTGTTCGAGAAGGGGAGTAGTGACAACCCTGTAATCATAGGCCAGTGAGCCTTAGTTCAATTGTCGATAAAGTGTTCGCAAAGGCTAGAAGAGTTAGAATTTATAATCATCGAGAAATGACTAAGTTGATTAGGGATAGTCAATATGGTTTTGTGAAAGGTAGGTCGTGCCTGACTAACCTAATTGAGAACTGAAAATGTGTTGCTGGAAAAGCGCAGAAGGTCAAGCAGCATCCAAGGAGCAGGAGAATCGACATTTCGGGCATGAGCTCTTCTTCAGGAACCTAATTGAGAAGTTGACCAGGCAGGTGGATGAGGGTAAAGCTGTTGATGTGGTGTATATGAATTTCAGTCAATCATTTGATAAGGGTCTCCACGGTAGGCCATTGCACAAAATAAGGAGGCATGGGTTTGAGGGTGATCAGAAATTCGCTAGCTCTAAGAAGACAGAGGGTGGTGGTTGATGGGAAATGTTTATCCTGGAGTTCAGTTACTAGTGGTGTACAGCAAGGATCTGTTTTGGGTCCACTGCTGTTTGTCAATTTTATAAATGACTTGGATGAGTGTATAGAACGATGGATTCATTAAATTTGTGGATAATACTAAGATTGGTGGAGTTTTGGACAGTGCGGAAAGATGCTGCAGGTTACAGAGGGACATAGGTAAGCTGCAGAACTGGGCTGAGAGGTGGCAAATGGAGTTTAATACAGGAAAGTGTGAGGTGATTCACTTTGAAAAGAGCAACAAGAACACAGAGTACTGGATTAATGGGAAGATTCTTGGTAGTGTGGATGAGCAGAGAGATCTCTGTGTCCATGTGCCTAGATCCCTGAAAGGTGCCACCCAGGGTAATAGGGTTGTTAAGAAGGTATACAGTGCCTTAGATTTTATTGGGAGAGGGATTGAGATTCAGAGCCACACAGCCATGTTGCAGCTGTACAAAACTCTGGTGAGGCCGCACTTGGAATGTTGCGTACAGTTCCAGTCACCGTATTATGGGAAGGACATGGAAGCATTGGAAAGGATGCAGACGAGATTTCCCAGGATATTGCCTGGTATGGAGCTGGTCTTATGAGGAAAGGTTCAGGGACTTGAGGCTGTTTTTGTTGGAGAGAGGGTTAAGAGGCGACTTAAAAGAGACACACAAGATGATCAGAGGATTATATTGGGAGGACAGTGAGAGCCTTTTTCCCCGGTTGGAGATGGCTAGCACGAGGGGACAGAGCTTTAAATTGAGGGATGATAGATAAAGGACAGTTGTCAGAGGTAGTTTCCTTACTTAGAGAGTGGTAGGGAGAAAGTGAGGACTGCAGATGCTGGAGACAAGAGTTGAAAATTGTGGTGCTGGAAAAACACAGCAGGCCAGGCAGCATCCGAGAAGCAGGAGAATCGACGTTTCAGGCATAAGCCCTTCTTCAGGAATGAGGCTGGTGTGCCAAGCGGGCTGAGATAAAAGGTAAGGGGGAGGGAATTTGGGGGAGGGGTGTTGGGAATACAATAGGTGGAAAGAGGTGAGGATGAGGGTGATAGGCTGGAGAGGGGTTGGGGGCGGAGAGGTCGAGAAGAAGATTGCAGGTCAAGAGGGCGGTGCTGAATCCGGGGGTTGGGATTGAGATAAGGTGGGGGGAAAGGAAATGAGGAAGCTTTAGAAATCTACATTCATCCCATGTGGTTGGAGGGTTCCTAGGCGGAAGATGAGGTGCTCTTCCTCCAGGCGTCGTGTGGCCAGGGTCTGGCGATAGAGGAGGCCAAGGACCTGAATGTCATTGGTGGAGTGGGAGGGGGAGTTAAAGTGGTCAGCCACGGGGCGGTTGGGTTGGTTGGTGCGGGTGTCCCAGAGGTGTTCCCTGAAGTGTTCCGCAAGTAGGCGGCCTATCTCCTCAATGTAGAGGAGACCACATCGGGTGCTGCGGATACAGTAAATGGTGTGTGGAGGTGCAGGTGAATTTACGACGGATATAGAAGGATCCATTGGGGCCTTGGAGGGAGGTGAGGGGGGAGGTGTGAGTGCAAGTTTTGCATTTCTGGCAGTTGCAGGGGAAGGTGGCGGGAGTGGAGGGTGGGTTGGTGGGGGATATGGACCTGACAAGGGAGTCGCGGAGGGAGTGGTCTCTTCGGAACGCTGATAGGGGTGGGGAGGAAAATATATCCCTGGTGGTGGGGTCTGTTTGGAGGTGGCGGAAATGACGGAGGATGATACGATGCATTCGGAGGTTGGTGGGGTGGGAGGTGAGGACCAGTGGGGTTCTGTCCTGGTGGCGATTGGAGGGGCAGGGTTCAAGGGCGGAGGTGCGGGAAATGGAGGAGATACGGTGGAGAGTATCGTCGACCACGTCAGAGGGGAAATTGCGGTCTTTGAAGAAGGAGGCCATTTGGGCTGTTCGGTAGTGGAATTGGTCCTCCTGGGAGCAGATGCGGCGGAGGCGAAGGAATTGGGATTGTGGGATGGCGTTTTGGGAGGAAATGTAATCTAGGCAGTGAAAATGATGGAGGAGGTGGAGGAGTTCTTGGACTAAGGGGGACAGGACCGTGTCGAGGTATGCAGAGATGAGTTTGGTGGGGCAGGAGCAGGCTGAGACAATGCGTTGGCCGGGGCAGTCGGGTTTGTGGATTTTGGGCAGGAGGTAGAAACGGGCAGTGCGGGGTTGTGGGACTATGAGGTTGGAGGCGGTGGATGGGAGATCTCCTGAGGTGATGAGGTTATGGATAGTCTGGAAGATGATGGTTTGGTGGTGGGAGGTAGGGTCATGGTCAAAGGGGCAGTAGGATGAGGTGTCCGTGAGCTGGTATTTAGCCTCAGTGGTGTAAAGATCAGTGCGCTAAACTACCACCACGCCTCCCTTGTCTGCCGGTTTGATAGTGAGGTGGAGGTTGGAGTGGAGGGAGTGGAAAGCTGTGTGTTGTGAGGGTGAGAGGTTAGAGTGGCTGAGAGGGGTGGACATGTTCGTTGCCAAGCACCAAAGCCAATATAGGATGTTGGTGTCACTCTCCATCACAAACCAGCCGACCAGCCCCCACTGTTGCAGAGGGTAAGTTAGCACAGTTGGCTGGACGGTTGGTGTGAGATGTAGAGAGGCAAAGTGGTACTTTGGTTAAACTCACCATCAGTTATCTCTCTACCTCTCTCCAAGACAGAATAACCATTTGAATAGGGCAATTCCTTCGGTGTCCCTCTGTCACAATCCTAGAACACCCCTCTCCACCCATTCCCTTCACACCACTGACCAATTGTTCCCACATCATCAGGACTGTAGTGGCACAAGAAAGCAGCTACCGCCATAATCTACTGCAGCTACCGCAGTAAATTCTGACCCAGCCATCGGAGTCAAAGTCCCCTTGATTAATTCTGAAACACATCTGAACAAAACATGTTGACAGACAAGCTTTTGGCTGCCAGAAAATTCAGACAGTTTATTTCAGATTGTGTGTGTGTTTGTGTGTGTATTGCATAAAGTTCTGGTTGCCATAATTCACAAAGGATGTGGAAGCGTTGGAAAACATGCAGAGGAGATTTACCAGGATGTTGCCTGGTCTGGAGGGATGGTCTTATGGTCTTATGAGGCTGAGAGACTTGAGTCTATTCTCATTGGAAAGAAGAAGGCTAAGAGGGGATTTGAAAGAGACATACAAGATGATGAGAGGATTAGATAGGGTAGACAGTGAAAGTCTTTTTCCTAGGATGGTGACATCAGCTTGTATGAGGGGGCATAACTACAAATTGAGGGGTGATAGATTTAAGACAGGTGTCAGAGGCAGGTTCTTTACTCAGAGAGTGGTAAGGGTGTGGAATGTCCTGGCTGCCAATGTAGTTAACTCAGCCACATAAGGGAAATTTAAACAATCCTTGGATAAGCACATGGATGATGATGGGATAGTGTAGAGGGACGAGTTGAGAATAGTTCACAGGTCAGCGCAACATCGAGGGCCGAAGGGCCTGCTCTGCACTGTATTGTTCGATGTTCTAACTATTTAGTTAACCGAATTGATTCCCTGGGGTTTAAGTTTAGAACTAGAATTAAATTCTATTGTCACGTGTGTTCACGTATAGGAACACATGAGGACAGTGAAAAGTGTACAGAGTCACCATTCTCCACTACCATCTGCAACAAGATAGATTCCCTTCCATTACCTTGGCCATACACCAGTCAGAATCTGTCAGCTCCTAAGGAAATCATCCACTCTGATGGAGAATGGGGCGAACCAGCAAGAGAAAGAGCTTTACTATCCCATTCTTGAACCTGTTGCTGTTCCTGGTGATTCATGGTTCAGCCCCAGTGTATTGGAAGGTAGCGGGTGGAAGCCCTGCATTAAAAAAGGGAGACAGAAAGCAGGAAGCACAGGCCGGTTAGCTTAACATACCACAGGGAAACTGCTGGAAGGTATTATTCAACCAGATACAGCAGCTCACATTGATCAGTTGAAGATAATCTGGCAGAGTCGACATTGTTGTGTGTGTCCATTGAATTTGTTTGAGGATGTAACATGTGTCATTAATAAAGGGGACTGCCCTGAGCTTAGCTTTTGTCCCATAAAATGACCCAGCAAATGTCATGGCAGGAGGTAAAGGCTCACGGTGTGGTGGAGTAATTATTACAAGGGAGCACTGTGGTTTATTGAAATGGAAAACAATTGGAAGCCGCACTTACAAAAGACAATAGACAGTAGACAATAGACAATAGGTGCAGGAGTAGGCCATTCTGCCCTTTGAGCCAGCACCTCGATTCATTATGATCATGGCTGATCATCCACAGTCAGTATCCTGTTCTTGCCTTATCCCCATAACCCTTGATTCCACTGCCTTTAAGAGCTCTATCCATCTCTTTCTTGAAAGTATCCAGAGACTTGGCCTCCATTGCCTTCTGGGGCAGAGCATTCCATATATCCACCACTTTCTGGGTGAAGAAGTTTTTCCACAACCCTGTTCTCAATGGCCTACTCCTTATTTTTAAAACTGTGTCCTCTGGTTCTGGACAAACCCATCGACAGAAACTTGCTTCCTGCCTCCAGAGTGTCTAATCCTTTAATAATCTTATACTTCTCAATCAGATCCCTTCTCAACTGTCTCAACTCGTGTATAAAAGCCCAGTCTCTCCAATTTTTCAACATATGATAGTCCCGCCATTCCAGGAATTGACCTCGTGAACCTACACTGCACTCCCTCAATAGCCAGAATGTCCTTCCTCAAACCTGGAGACCAAAACTGCGCACAATACTCCAGGTGTGGTCTCACCAGGGCCCTGTACAGCTGCAGAAGGACTTCTTTGCTCCGATACTCAATTCCTCTTGTTATGAAGGCCAGTATGCTATTAGCTTTCTTCACTGCCTGCTGTACCTGCATGCTTACTTTCATTGACTGATGTACAAGAACACCTAGATCTCGTTGTACATCCCCTTTACCTAACTTGACTCCATTTAGATAGTAATCTGCCTTCCTGTTCTTGCCACCAAAGTGAATAACCAAACATTTATCCACGTTAAACTGCATCTGCCAAGCATCCATCCACCTGTCCAAGTCACCCTGTATTCTCATAACATCTTCCTCACAACTCAGCTTGCCACCCAGTTTTGTGTCATCAGCAAGTTTGCTAATATTACATTTAATACCTTCATCTATATAATTAATGTTTATTGTGAACGGCTGCAGTCCCAGCACTGAACCTTATGGTACCCCCCTGGTCACCTCACCGCCTGCCATTCGAAAAGGGACCTGTTTATCACTACTCTTTGCTTCCTGTCAGCCAGCCAATTTTCAGTCCAAATCAGTATTTTGCCCCCAATACCGTGGTCTAATTCTGCTCACTAATCTCCTATGTGGGACTCTATCAAAGGTTTCTGAAAGTCCAGGTACAAGACATCCACCGGCTCTCCCTTGTCCATTTAAGAACATAGAACATAGAACAGGCCCTTTCGCCCACGATGTTGTGCCGAGATTTAATCCTAATGTTAAAGATAGTACCTTAACCTACGCACCCCTCAACTCACTGCTATCGATGTGCATGCCCAGCAGTCACTTAAATGTCACCAATGACTCTGCTTCCACCACCACAGCTGGCAACGCACTCCATGCATTCTCAACTCTATGCGTAAAGAACCTACCTCTGATGTCTCCTTTATACCTTCCTCCTAATATTTTCAAACTATGACTTCTTTACCAGTCAATCTTCATTGTTACATCCTCAAAATATTCCAGAAGATTAGTCAAGCATGATTTCCCCTTTGTAAATCCATGCTGACTCTGACCTCTCCTGTTACTGCTATCCAAATGAGTCATAATTTCATCTTTAATAAGTGACTCCAGCATCTTTCCCACCTTTGATGTCAGGCTAGCTGGTCTATAATTCCCTGTTTTCTCTCTCCCTCCTTTCTTGAAAAGTGGGACAACATTAGCCACCCTCCAATTCGCAGGAACTGATCCTGAATCTATAGAACATTAGAAAATGGTTACCAACGCATCCATGATTTCTAGAGCCATCTGCTTAAGACCATCAGGTCCCAGGGACTGAACAGTCTTCACACCTAACAGTCTATCCAACACCATTTCCTGTCGAATATAAATTCCCTTCAGTTCATCCATTACCCCAGGTCCTTCAGCCACTATTACATCTGGGAGATTGCTTGTGTCTTCCCAATGAAGACAGATCCAAAGGACCTATTCAACTCTTCTGCTATTACCTTGTTCCCCATAATAAATTCACCTGTTTCTGTCTTCAAGGGCCCAATTTTAGTTTTAACCTTTTTTTTCTTGTCACATACCTAAAAAAGCTTTTACTATTCTCCGTTATATTTTGGCCAGTTTGCCTTGTACCTCATTTTTTCTCTGCCTATTGCCTTTTTAGTTATCCTCTGTTGCTCTTTAAAAGTTTCCTAGTCCTCCAGCTTCCCACTCATCTTTGCTGTGCTACATTTCTTCTCTTTTATCTTTTTTTTCCAGTCCTTAACTTCCCTCATCAGCCATGGCCGCCCCTGCCTCCCGTCAGGATCTTTCTTCCTCTTTGGAATGAACTGATCCTGCACCTCTTGCATTATATCCAGCAATACCTGCCATTGGTGTTCCAATGCTATCCCTGCTAGGGTATTGAACCATTGAGCTCCTCCCTAAGAGCTCCATAGTTCCCTTTGTTCAACTGCAGTACTGACACTTCCGATTCTCCCTTCTTCCTCTCAAATTGCAGATTAAAACTTACCATATTATGGTCACTACCTCCTAATGGCTCCTTTACTTTGAGGTCCCTGATCAAATTCAGTTTGTTGCACAACACCAGATCCAGAATTGCCTTCTCCATGGTAGGCTCCACTACAAGCTGTTATAAGAATCTATCTTGGAGGCACTCCACCAGCTCCCTTTCTTGGTGTCCAGTACCATCCTGATTCTCCCATTCTACCTGCATGTTGAAATCCCCCACATAACTTTGCAACAGGCCAATTTCAACTCCTTATTCAACTTACACCCTACATCCAGACTACTGTTTGGGGGCCTGCAGCTAACTCCCATTAGGGTCTTTCTACCCTGACAATTTCTCAGCTCTATCCAGACTGACTCTATAACTCCTTATTCTATACCCCCCCTCGCAAGGAGCTGAATATCATTCCTCACTAATGGGGCCACCCCACCCCCTCTGCCCATTAGTCTGACCTTTCAATAGCACATATAGCCTTGAATATCCATTTCCCAGGCCCTGGCCTCTTGAAGCCCCATCTCAGCTATCCCCACAATATCGTACCTGCCAATTTCCAACTGAGCCTCAAACTCTCCCACCTTATTTCTTATGCTTCGTGCATTCATATATAACCGTTTTAATTTGTTACTCCCCTCACCCTTCCTAACAACCCCTATTTCACTTGCCCATACTGTATGATCCCTTCTTGAGTTTTCTGCTCCATTGATTCCGTTGTCTTTCTTAACTTCTGTTATTCTCACTTTCCCTTTAACTTTCTTCTTGAATTTCCAGCTTGTTCCCCCCCCCACTACTTAGTTTAAACACATCTGGGTTGCAGTGGCAAACCTGCCTGCCAGAATGCTGGTCCCCTACCTATTAAGGTGCAATCTGTCCCTCTTGTACCATGTATCCTTACTGCAAAACATACCGCAGTGATCCACAAATTAAAAAATCCTTGTTTCCTGCACATATCCGAAAGTGCTGGGGCTTGAAGTGAGTTTACCAATTGCTGGGTTTGTTTCCCTTTGGCCCGAGCTGCCTCCTGTTCACCATGGGGGTGGGTGGTGGGACAGCGGTGTATGATCCCTCTGCTCATCCATCTCCCATCAGGATGGTCTGAAGGTTCTCTGCTTCTGCCTCAGAAAGAGTCCCCATCCCCCACTGTTCCCATCCACCAGGGTCAGCTCATTTGGAACCGTTTCCCTTTCACTGGCCTCACTTTCTGGGGAAACGCTGTACGTCAATATCCATTCCAAACGCACAGACTCCCACAGTTACCTGGAATACACTTCCTCACATCCTGACTCCTGTAAGGATTCCATTCCATTCTCCCTGTGACTCCATCTTCAGCTGTTCTGGTGATGTCACCTTCCACCCCCTCATTTCCTCTCAGGGACATGGCCGGATCTATAAAGGAGGTGATTTTAAGGATCTCAGATGTTTTCACTTGGAACTAGAAAACTTGAGGGAATTTGCTCATTCTTCATAAAAGAACAGGGGGACACTTTCCAGATAAAGAACATTCATTCCCCTGTTATTGCAGCCTTTGACATTTCCAGTAAGGCAATGCATTTTCTTCATGGACAGTGAACGTCACAGTGTTCATGGAACAGATTTCGGGAATAGTCCTCATTTACTGAGCAGCACCCCTAGGATGAGGATCAGCAAAGAAAATCAAGTCTGAAGACTTTAATGTAATGTTTGTGATTAAACTGAACATTTTACTGGAATCTACACATATTCAGCAATTATTAAGAAGTTATATCTAATATATAGGAAGTAAAGTTTGTTGAAAGGACAAATATATTAAATCTTCAAAGATTTCTTTTCCTCAGACAAATTGTCAGGAGCATTGATCTGTCATGTGAAAACAAATCTGTGGTGAACTCTATGGAATATCACAACCCAATACACCCCAAACATTTCAGTGATTTTATTTTATATGAAGGTCCTACTTGCTATCTCTTCTCTCTCCCTCTTACAACAAACCTGCTGACCATTATCATTCTCTCCAATGGAAAGTGTGGACATTCCAAACGTATCTCGGTGTACATTTTCTCCATGGCAACTGCAGATTTCCTGGTCCTGTTTTTCGGTATTGTATCACGTTTTGAGATATCATGTTCCAGATTCATTTCTGTCCTACGCTGCAGTTTGTAAAGTCATCCTGTGTTTTATTCCTGCCACATTGGATATGTCAGTCTTGTTGACTGTCTTCTTTACAAATGACCATTTTGTAATTATCTGTTGTCAGATATTTAAAACAGACTATTGCACAGTGCGAACTGCTGCTCTGATGATGACAGCATTCCCTGCCCTGATTGCTTTACAGAACACATCCTGTTGGTTTCCATATGACCCTGGCTGAATAATTTCCAACGTTGCCTGGGGCTGTCACTCCAATGTGACCTTTTACACATCAACTGCAAGTGAGGCAACCTCCTGGGTGAAAAGGATTTCAGTTGCATGGCTGCCTTTTTGTTTGAGATTACTGTTTAACTCTTTAACAATCCGGTGTATTTTAGTGGACAGCAAAGTCTGCAGGGGATTGTGGGATCTCAGCAATGAGAACAGCACCGACACAGAGATGAAACTCAGTAGGAAATCCATAGTTTTACTGTTCAGTCTATCAGACAGTTTTGTCCTTTTGTGGCTTACAGCCATCATTAACTTTTTAACCAGTAAAATGACAGTGACAGTACATTACCGAGGTGCTTATACAGCTCCAACATACATCGCCACTGATACTGGGGACATTCTAATGTATTTGAGTTTCTGCACAAACACATGTAATTATAGAACATAGAACATAGAACATAGAACATAGAAGAATACAGCGCAGTACAGGCCCTTGGGCCCTCGATGTTGCGCCGATCCAAGCCCACCTAAACTACACTAACCCACTATCCTCCATATACCTATCCAATGCCCTCTTAAATGCCCATAAAGAGGGAGAGTCCACCACTGTTACTGGCAGGGCATTCCATGAACTAACGACTCGCTGAGTGAAGAACCTACCCCTAACATCAGTCCTATATCTACCCCCCCTTAATTTAAAGCTATGCCCCCTTGTAATACCCGACTCAATACGCGGGAAAAGGTTCATACTGTCGACCCTATCTAACCCCCTAATCATCTTGTACACCTCAATCAAGTCACCCCTAAATCTTCTTTTCTCGAGTGAAAACAGCCCCAAGTGCCTCAGTCTTTCCTCATACGATTTTCCTACCATACCAGGCAACATCCTGGTAAACCTCCTCTGCACCCGTTCCAATGCCTCCACATCCTTCCTATAGTATGGCGACCAAAACTGCACACAATATTCCAGATGCGGCCGTACCAGAGTCTTATACAACTGCATCATGACCTCAGGACTCCGGAACTCAATTCCTCTACCAATAAAAGCCAGTACGCCATATGCCTTCCTCACCGCACTATTTACCTGGGTGGCAACTTTCAGAGATCTGTGTACATGGACACCAAGATCCCTCTGCTCATCCACACTACCAAGTATCCGACCATTAGCCCAGTACCCCATCTTTTTGTTATTCTTCCCAAAGTGAATCACCTCGCACTTAGCTACATTGAATTCCATCTGCCACCTTTCTGCCCAGCTCTGCAGCTTCTCTATATCCTGCTGTAACCTGCCACATGCTTCCTCACTGTCAACAACTCCTCCGACTTTCGTATCATCCGCAAACTTGCTCACCCAACCTTCTAACCCCTCTTCCAGGTCATTTATAAAAATGACAAACAGCAATGGTCCCAAAACAGATCCTTGCGGAAGACCGCTAGTGACGGCACTCCATGAAGAAACTTTGCCATCAACTACTACCCTCTGTCTTCTTCCATCCAGCCAATTCCTCATCCAAACCTCCAACTCACCCTCAATGCCATATCTCCGTATTTTCTGCAGTAGCCTACCATGGGGAACCTTATCAAACGCCTTACTAAAATCCATATATACCACATCTACCGCTTTCCCCTCATCAACCTCCTTCGTCACCTTTTCAAAGAATTCAATAAGGTTTGTGAGGCACGACTTGCCCTTCACAAAACCATGCTGACTATCCTTGATCACATTATTCCTATCTAGATGTGCATAAATCCTATCCCTTACAATTCTCTCTAAGACTTTGCCCACAACAGAAGTGAGACTCACCGGCCTATAGTTACTAGGGCTATCCCTACTCCCCTTTTTGAACAAGGGAACCACATTTGCTATCCTCCAGTCTTCTGGGACTACTCCTGTAGACAAAGAGGACATAAAAATCAAGGCCAATGGCTCTGCAATCTCCTCCCTTGCTTCCCAGAGAATCCTAGGATAAATGCCATCAGGCCCAGGGGACTTATCTATTTTCACCTTTTCCAGGATTTCCAACACCTCTTCTCTACATACCTCAAAGCCATCCATTCTACTTATTTGTGCCTCAGTATTCACATCGACAACAATGCCCTGTTCCTGAGTGAATACTGAAGAAAAGTATTCATTCAGTGTCTCCCCAATCTCTTCCGCCTCCACACGCAACTTCCCCCTAATATCCTTGACTGGACCTATTCCTACCCTAGTCATTCTTTTATTCCTAACATACCTATAGAAAGCCTTAGGGTTTTCCCTAATCCTATCTACTAAGGACCTTTCATGTCCCCTCCTTGCTGCTTTTAGCTCTCTCTTCAGGTTCTTCCTGGCTACCCTATAACTCTCAATCGCCCCAATTGAACCTTCACGTCTCATCTTGAGATAGGCCGCCCTCTTCCATTTAACAAGGGATTCCAATTCCTTATTAAACCACGGCTCCCTCGCACGACTCTTTCCTCCCTGCCTGACAGGTACATAATTATCAAGGACACTCAATAGTTGCCCCTTGAACAAGTTCCACATATCATTTACACTCTTGCCTTGGAGTCTACTTTTCCAAGCCACACATCCTAAGTCATGCCTCACCGCATCATAATTTCCCTTACCCCAGCTATAACTCTTTCCCTGTAGTACACACTTATCCCTCTCCATCACGAGAGTAAAAATCACCGAATTATGGTCACTATCCCCAAAGTGCTCACCTACCTCTAATTCTAACACCTGGCCTGGTTCGTTACCCAGAACCAAATCCAGTATGGCCTCACCTCTTGTTGGCCTGTCTACATATTGTGTCAGGAAACCCTCCTGCACACATTGAACAAACACTGACCCATCTAACGAACTTGAGCTATAGCTTTCCCAATCAATATCAGGAAAGTTAAAGTCCCCCATAACAACCACCCTATTACTGTCACTCACCTCCTGAATCACCTTCCCAATCCTTTCTTCAATGATTCTAGGACTATTAGGAGGCCTGTAAAAGACTCCTAACAGGGTGACCTCACCTTTCCTATTCCTAACCTCAGCCCAAACTACCTCAGATGGCACGTCCTCATCCATCGTCCTTTCCACCACTGTAATACTATCTTTGACAAGCAATGCCACACCTCCCCCTCTTTTACCCCCACCTCTGACCCTACTAAAACATTTAAATCCCGGAACCTGCAACAGCCAATCCTGTCCCTGTTCTAGCCATGTCTCCGTAATAGCCACAACATCGAAGTCCCAGGTACCAACCCACGCTGCAAGTTCACCTACCTTATTTCGTATACTTCTTGCATTGAAGTATACACACTTCAAGCCACTTTCCTGTTTACAGGCACCCTCCTTGGAAATTGATGCCATGTTCCTCACCTCCCTACACTCCAGGCCCTGCACCCTGAAGCTACAATCTGGGTTCCCATGCCCCTGCCGAGTTAGTTTAAACCCCCCCCAAGAGCACTAGCAAACCTCCCCCCAAGGATACTGGTTCCCCTCAGGTTCAGGTGTAGACCATCCTGTTTATAGAGGTTCCACCGTCCCCAGAAAGAACCCCAGTTATCCAAAAACTGGAACCCCTCCCTCCTGCACCATCCCTGAAGCCACGCATTTAATTGTTCTCTCTCCCTATTCCTCGAATCTCTATCACGTGGCACGGGTAACAAACCAGAGACAACAACTCTGTTTGTTCTAACTCCAAGCTTCCAACCTAGCTCCCTGAAAGCCTGTCTAACATCCTCAGCACTCCTCCTACCTATGTCGTTGGTGCCAATGTGGACCACGACTTCGGGTTGCTCCCCCTCCCCCTCCAGGACCCGGAAAACACGATCAGAGACATCACGTACCCTTGCACCTGGGAGGCAACATACCAAACGTGAGTCTCTCTTGTTCCCACAAAACCGCCAATCTGTGCCACAAACTATCGAGTCCCCAATTACTACTGCTCTGCTCTTCTTCACCCTTCCCTTCTGAGTAACGGGGACAGGCTCCGTGCCAGAGACCTGAGCCCCGTTACTTACCCCTGGTAAGTCATCCCCCCCACAAGTATCCAAAACGGTATACTTGTTCTTGAGGGGAATGGCCGCAGGAGGTCCCTGCACTGGCTGCTTCCTCCCAGTCCCCCTCACTGTAACCCATCTATCTGCCATCTTTGGAGTTACTACTTCCCTCTAACTCCTCTCCTTCACGCTTTTAAAGGGGGAAAAAACTAACCCAGCTAAGCTTACACTAACTGCTTCCGGGTCTCGGCTGCCCCTCTGCTTGCCGTCACTTCCTCTGCTGCTCCCGCTCTTTCTGTGAAGGAGAGAGAAAACAAAACACCGCTGCCCGCTACAGGTAAGTAATTTTGAAAAAAACTCTTACCTTAGCTGTAGTCTCCCGGGTTCACCTCAACTCGGCCGCTGCTCCCACTCAAATATGCAGCGACCCAAAACCAAATTCAGGGAAGAGATGAAGAAGGTGATGAAATCTCCCTTCATTTTGATATTGACTTTGGTTAAATAACACATTAAACTGAAACTTTCTTCCCAGACTGAGTAAATGCTAACCTGTGGTCTCACTCAGAATGGCCTATTCTATTACAGATAAGAAGAATTCCACTTGTGAAAATGAAACGTTCTTGGAATACATTTTTCAAACTGTCGGCTTTGTTTGATACCTGCTCATTTCTCAGGGGATAACAGTCCTGATGGTGGTTACCCTCCGTCCAGTCAAATTGTTCTCACGGTTTAACCTGCCAGGGGCTAACACCACAACAGCCTCTTTTTGTTCACCAGCATCTCCACTTTAATCTTTGAGCAGTAGTCCAGCCTCACCTCCATTTCCCAGTTGGATGGGAATGCCAATTTCTGATTCCATTCTCACTGTGAGAGTGTGTTGGTTAGCGGACAGCTGTTTTGAAATGCACAGTGATGTCAACAGCATGGGTTCAATCTCTGTCACTGACTGAGGGTCAATCCCTGTCACTAACTGAGATTCAATCCCTGTCACTGGCTGAGGGTCAATCCCTGTCACTGACTGAGGCTCAATCCCATTCACTAATTGAGGGTCAATCCCTGTCACTGACTGAGATTCAATCCCTGTCACTGACTGAGATTCAATCCCTGTCACGGACTGAGATTCAATCCCTGTCACTGACTGAGGTTCAATCCCTGTCACTGACTGAGATTCAATCCCTGTCATTGACTGAGATTCAATCCCTGTCACGGACTGAGATTCAATCCCTGTCACTGACTGAGGTTCAATCCCTGTCACTGACTGAGATTCAATCCCTGTCACTGACTGAGATTCAATCCCTGTCATTGACTGAGATTCAATCCCTGTCACGGACTGAGATTCAATCCCTGTCACTGACTGAGGTTCAATCCCTGTCATTGACTGAGATTCAATCCCTGTCACAGAGTGAGGATCAATCCCTGTCACTGACAGAGATTCAATACCTGTCACTGACTGAAAATCAATCCCTGTCACTGACTGAGGTTCAGTTCCTGTCACTGACTGAGGTTCAGTTCCTGTCACTGACTGAGATTCAATCCCTGTCACTGACTGAAAATCAATCCCTGTCATTGATTGAGGGTCAATCCCTGTCACTGACAGAGATTCAATCCCAGTCACTGACTGAGGGTCAATCCCTTTCAGTGACTAAGATTCAATCCCTGTCACTGGCTGAGGGTCAATCCCTGTCACTGACTGAGGCTCAATCCCTGTCACTGACTGAGGTTCAATCCCTGTCACTGACTGAGGGTCAATCCCTGTCACTGACTGAGGTTCAATCCCTGTCACTGACTGAGGTTAAATCCCTGTCACTGACTGAGGGTCAATCCCTTTCAGTGACTGAGATTCAATCCCTGTCACTGACAGACGCTCAATCCCTGTCACTGACTGAGGTTCAATCCTTGTCACAGACTGAGGTTCAATCCCTGTCACTGACTGAGGTTCAATCCCTGTCACTGACTGAGATTGAATCTCTGTCACAGACTGAGATTCAATCCCTGTCACTGACTGAGGCTCAATCCCTGTCACTGACAGTGTCAATCCCATTCTCTGAGTGAGATTCAGTCCCTGTCACTGACTGAGATTCAATACTGTCACTGACTGAAAATCAATCCCTGTCACTGACTGAGGTTCAGTTCCTGTCACTGACTGAGATTCAATCCCTGTCACTGACTGAAAATCAATCCCTGTCATTGATTGAGGGTCAATCCCTGTCACTGACAGAGATTCAATCCCAGTCACTGACTGAGGGTCAATCCCTTTCAGTGACTAAGATTCAATCCCTGTCACTGGCTGAGGGTCAATCCCTGTCACTGACTGAGATTCAATACCTGTCACTGACTGAGGGTCAATCCCTGTCACTGACTGAGGTTCAAACCCTTTCACTGACTGAGGCTCAACCCCTGTCACTGACTGAGGTTTAGTCCCTGTCACTGACTGAGGATCAATCCCTGTCACTGACTGAGATTCAATCCCTGTCACTGACTGAGGGTCAATCCCTGTCACTGACTAAGATGCATTCCCTGTCACTGACTGAGGGTCTATCCCTGTCACTGACTGAGATTCTATCGCTGTCACTGACTGAGGTTCAGCCCCTGTCACTGACTGAGGTTCAATCCCTGTCACTGACTGAGATTGAATCTCTGTCACAGCCTGAGAGTCAAATCCCTGTCATTGAATGAGGTTCAATCCCTGTCACTGACAGAGATCCAATCCCTGTCACTGACTGAGGGACAATGCCTATCACTGACTGAGGTTCAATCCCTGTCACTGACTGAGATTGAATCTCTGTCACAGACTGAGAGTCAATCCCTGTCATTGAATGAGGTTCAATCCCTTTCACTGACTGAGGGTCAATCCCTGTCACTGACTAAGATGCATTCCCTGTCACTGACTGAGATTCTATCCCTGTCACTGACTGAGGCTCAACCCCTATCACTGACTGAGGTTTAGTCCCTGTCACTGACTGAGATTCAATCCCTGTCACTGACTGAGAGTCAATCCCTGTCATTGATTGAGGTTCAATCCCTGTCACTGACAGAGATTCAATCCCTGTCACTGACTGAGGGTCAATCCCTGTCACTGACTGAGATTCAATCCCTGTCACTGACTGAGGTTCAATCCCTGACACTGACTGAGGTTCAATCCCTGTCACTGACTGTGATTCAATCCCTGTCACTGACTGAGGGTCAATACCTGTCACTGACTGAGGGTCAATTCCTGTCACTGACTGAGATTGAATCCCTGTCACTGACTGAGATTCAATCCCTGTCACTAACTAAGGTTCAATCCCTGTCACTACCTGAGATTCAATCCCTGTCACTGACTGAGAATCAATCCCTGCCACTAACTGAGGGTCAATCCATGTCACTGACTGAGGATCAATCCCTGTCACTGACTGAGGGTCAATCCCTATCACTGACTAAGGATCAATCCCTGTCACTGACTGAGATTCAATCCCTGTCACTGACTGAGGATCAATCCCTGTCACTGACTGAGGCTCAATCCCTGTCACTGACTGAGGCTCAATCCCTGTCACTGACTGAGGTTCAATCACTGTCACTGACTGAGGCTCAATCCCTGTCACTGACTGAGATTCAATCCCTGTCACTGACTGAGGATCAATCCCTGTCACTGACTGAGGGTCAATCCCTATCACTGACTAAGGATCAATCCCTGTCACTGACTGAGATTCAATCCCTGTCACTGACTGAGGATCAATCCCTGTCACTGACTGAGGCTCAATCCCTGTCACTGACTGAGGATCAATCCCTGTCACTGACTGAGGTTCAATCCCTGTCACTGACTGAGGGTCAATCCCTGTCACTGACTGAGGTTCAATCCCTGTCACTGAGTGAGGGTCAATCTCTGTCACTCACAGAGATTCAATCCCTGTCAATAACTGAGGGTCAATCCCTTTCAGTGACTGAGATTCAATCCCTGTCACTGGCTGAGGGTCAATCCCTGTCACTGACTGAGGCTCAATCCCTGTCACTGACTGAGATTCAATCCCTGTCACTGACTGACGTTCAATCCCTGTCATTGACTGAGGTTCAATCCCTGTCACTGACTGAGACTGAATCCCTGTCACTGACTGAGATTCATTCCCTGTCACTGACTGAGGATCAATCCCTGTCACTGACTGAGGTCCAATCCCTGTCACTGACTGAGGATCAATCCCTGTCACTGACTGAGGATCAATCCCTGTCACTGACTGAGGCTCATTCCCTGTCACTGACTGAGGGTCAATCCCTGTCACTGATTGAGATTCAATCCCTGTCACTGACTGAGGATCAATCCCTGTCACTGACTGAGGGTCAATCCCTATCACTGCCTAAGGATCAATCCCAGTCACTGACTGAGATTCAAACCCTGTCACTGACTGAGGATCAATCCCTGTCACTGACTGAGGCTCAATCCCTGTCACTGACTGAGGGTCAATCCTTGTCACTGATTGAGATTCAATCCCTGTCACGGACTGAGGATCAATCCCTGTCACTGACTGAGGATCAATCCCTGTCACTGACTGAGGGTCAATCCCTGTCACTGACTGAGGTTCAATCCCTGTCACTGAGTGAGGGTCAATACCTGTCACTGACAGAGATTCAATCCCTGTCACTGACTGAGGGTCAATCCCTGTCACTGGCTGAGGCTCACTCCCTGTCACTGACTGAGATTCAATCCCTGTCACTGACTGACGTTCAATCACTGTCACTGACTGAGGTTCAATCCCTGTCACTGACTGAGATTGAATCTCTGTCACAGACTCAGACTCAATCTCTGACACTGACTGATGTTCAATCCCTGTCATTAACTAAGGTTCAATCCCTGTCACTGACTGAGATTGAATCCCTGTCTCTGACTGAGATTGAATCCCTGTCACTGACTGAGATTCATTCCCTGTCACTGACTGTGGTTCAATCCCTGTCACTGACTGAGATTCAATCCCTGTCACTGACTGAGAGTCAATCCCTGTCATTGATTGAGATTCAATCCCTGTCACTGACTGAGATTGAATCCCTGTCACTGACTGAGATTCATTCGCTGTCACTGACTGAGGGTCAATCCCTGTCACTGACTGACATTCAATCCCTGTCACTGACTGAGGGTCAATCCCTGTCACTGACTGAGCTTCAATCCCTGTCACTGACTGAGGTTCAATCCCTGACAGTGACTGAGATTCAATCCCTGTCACAGACTGAGGGTCAATCCCTGTCACTGACTGAGGGTCAATTCCTGTCACTGACTGAGATTGAATCCCTGTCACTGACTGAGATTCAATCCCTGTCACTAACTAAGGTTCAATCCCTGTCACTACCTGAGATTCAATCCCTGTCACTACCTGAGAATCAGTCCCTGCCACTGACTGAGGGTCAATCCATGTCACTGACTGAGGATCAATCCCTGTCATTGACTCAGTGTCAAGCCCTGTCACTGACAGTGGATCAATCCCTGTCACTGACTGAGGGTCAATCCCCATCACTGACTAAGGATCAATCCCTGTCACTGACTGAGATTCAATCCCTGTCACTGACTGACGTTCAATCCCTGTCACAGACTGAGGTTCAATCCCTGTCACTGACTGAGATTGAATCTCTGTCACAGACTCAGATTCAATCTCTGACACTGACTAATGTTCAATTCCTGTCATTAACTAAGGTTCAATCCCTGTCACTGACTGAGGTTCAATCCCTGACACTGACTGAGGTTCAATCCCTGTCACTGACTGAGATTCAATCCCTGTCACTGACTGAGGGTCAATCCCTGTCACTGACTGAGGGTCAATCCCTGTCACTGACTGAGATTGAATCCCTGTCACTGACTGAGATTGAATCCCTGTCACTGACTGAGATTCATTCCCTGTCACTGATTGTGGTTCAATCCCTGTCACTGACTGAGATTCAATCCCTGTCACTGACTGAGAGTCAATCCCTGTCATTGATTGAGATTCAATCCCTGTCACTGACTGAGATTGAATCCCTGTCACTGACTGAGATTCATTCGCTGTCACAGACTGAGGTTCAATCCCTGTCACTGACTGAGATTGAATCTCTGTCACAGACTCAGATTCAATCTCTGACACTGACTGATGTTCAATCCCTGTCATTAACTAAGGTTCAATCCCTGTCACTGACTGAGATTGAATCCCTGTCACTGACTGAGATTGAATCCCTGTCACTGACTGAGATTCATTCCCTGTCACTGACTGTGGTTCAATCCCTGTCACTGACTGAGATTCAATCCCTGTCACTGACTGAGAGTCAATCCCTGTCATTGATTGAGATTCAATCCCTGTCACTGACTGAGATTGAATCCCTGTCACTGACTGAGATTCATTCGCTGTCACTGACTGAGGGTCAATCCCTGTCACTGACTGACATTCAATCCCTGTCACTGACTGAGGGTCAATCCCTGTCACTGACTGAGCTTCAATCCCTGTCACTGACTGAGGTTCAATCCCTGACAGTGACTGAGGTTCAATCCCTGTCACTGACTGAGATTCAATCCCTGTCACAGACTGAGGGTCAATCCCTGTCACTGACTGAGGGTCAATTCCTGTCACTGACTGAGATTGAATCCCTGTCACTGACTGAGATTCAATCCCTGTCACTAACTAAGGTTCAATCCCTGTCACTACCTGAGATTCAATCCCTGTCACTGACTGAGAATCAATCCATGTCACTGACTGAGGATCAATCCCTGTCATTGACTCAGTGTCAAGCCCTGTCACTGACTGTGGATCAATCCCTGTCACTGACTGAGGGTCAATCCCCATCACTGACTAAGGATCAATCCCTGTCACTGACTGAGATTCAATCCCTGTCACTGACTGACGTTCAATCCCTGTCACAGACTGAGGTTCAATCCCTGTCACTGACTGAGATTGAATCTCTGTCACAGACTCAGATTCAATCTCTGACACTGACTAATGTTCAATTCCTGTCATTAACTAAGGTTCAATCCCTGTCACTGACTGAGGTTCAATCCCTGACACTGACTGAGGTTCAATCCCTGTCACTGACTGAGATTCAATCCCTGTCACTGACTGAGGGTCAATCCCTGTCACTGACTGAGGGTCAATCCCTGTCACTGACTGAGATTGAATCCCTGTCACTGACTGAGATTGAATCCCTGTCACTGACTGAGATTCATTCCCTGTCACTGATTGTGGTTCAATCCCTGTCACTGACTAAGATTCAATCCCTGTCACTGACTGAGAGTCAATCCCTGTCATTGATTGAGATTCAATCCCTGTCACTGACTGAGATTGAATCCCTGTCACTGACTGAGATTCATTCGCTGTCACTGACTGAGGGTCAATCACTGTCACTGACTGACATTCAATCCCTGTCACTGACTGAGGATCAATCCCGGTCACTGACTGAGGGTCAATCCCTGTCACTGACTGAGATTCAATCCCTGTCACTGACTGAGAGTCAATCCCTGTCATTGATTGGGGTTCAATCCCTGTCACTGACAGAGATTCAATCCCTGTCACTGACTGAGGGTCAATCCCTGTCACTGACTGAGCTTAAATCCCTGTCACTGACTGAGGTTCAATCCCTGACACTGACTGAGGTTCAATCCCTGTCACTGACTGAGATTCAATCCCTGTCACTGACTGAGGGTCAATCCCTGTCACTGACTGAGGGTCAATTCCTGTCACTGACTGAGATTGAATCCCTGTCACTGACTGAGATTCAATCCCTGTCACTAACTAAGGTTCAATCCCTGTCACTACCTGAGATTCAATCACTGTCACTGACTGAGAATCAATCCCTGCCACTGACTGAGGGACAATCCATGTCACTGACTGAGGATCAATCCCTGTCATTGACTCAGTGTCAAGCCCTGTCACTGACTGTGAATCAATCCCTGTCACTGACTGAGGGTCAATCCCTATCACTGACTAAGGATCAATCCCTGTCACTGACTGAGATTCAATCCCTGTCACTGACTGAGGATCAATCCCTGTCACTGACTGATGCTCAATCCCTGTCACTGACTGAGGGTCAATCCCTGTCACTGACTGAGATTCAATCCCTGTCACTGACTGAGGATCAATCCCTGTCACTGACTGAGGCTCAATCCCTGTCACTGACTGAGGTTCAATCACTGTCACTGACTGAGGGTCAATCCCTGTCACTGACTGAGGTTCAATCCCTGTCACTGAGTGAGGGTCAATCTCTGTCACTGACAGAAATTCAATCCCTGTCACTGACTGAGGGTCAATCCCTTTCAGTGACTGAGATTCAATCCCTGTCACTGGCTAAGCGTCAATCCCTGTCACTGACTGAGGCTCAGTCCCTGTCACTGACTGAGATTCAATCTCTGTCACTGACTGACGTTCAATCCCTGTCATTGACTGAGGTTCAATCTCCTTCACTGACTGAGATTGAATCCCTGTCACTGACTGAGATTCATTCCCTGTCACTGACTGAGGATCAATCCCTGTCACTGTCTGAGGTCCAATCCCTGTCACTGACTGAGGATCAATCCCTGTAACTGACTGAGGCTCATTCCCTGTCACTGACTGAGGGTCAATCCCTGTCACTGATTGAGATTCAATCCCTGTCACTGACTGAGGATCAATCCCTGTCACTGACTGAGGGTCAATCCCTATCACTGCCTTAGGATCAATCCCAGTCACTGACTGAGATTCAATCCCTGTCACTGACTGAGGATCAATCCTTGTCACTGACTGAGGCTCAATCCCTGTCACTGACTGAGGGTCAATCCCTGTCACTGATTGAGATTCAATTCCTGTCACTGACTGAGGAACAATCCCTGTCACTGACTGAGGATCAATCCCTGTCACTGACTGAGGTTCAATCACTGTCACTGACTGAGGGTCAATCCCTGTCACTGACTGAGGTTCAATCCCTGTCACTGAGTGAGGGTCAATCCCTGTCACTGACTGAGATTCAATCCCTGTCACTGGCTGAGGGTCAATCCCTGTCACTGACTGAGGCTCATTCCCTGTCACCGACTGAGATTCAATCCCTGTCACTGACTGACGTTCAATCCCTGTCACTGACTGAGGTTCAATCTCTGTCACTGACTGAGATTGAATCTCTGTCACAGACTGAGGTTCAATCCCTGTCACTGACTGAGATTGAATCTCTGTCACAGACTCAGATTCAATCTCTGACACTGACTGATGTTCAATCCCTGTCATTAACTAAGGTTCAATCCCTGTCACTGACTGAGGTTCAATCCCTGACACTGACTGAGGTTCAATCCCTGTCACTGACTGAGATTCAATCCCTGTCACTGTCTGAGGGTCATTCCCTGTCACTGACTGAGGGTCAATCCCTGTCACTGACTGAGATTGAATCCCTGTCACTGACTGAGATTGAATCCCTGTCACTGACTGAGATTCATTCCCTGTCACTGACTGTGGTTCAATCCCTGTCACTGACTGAGATTCAATCCCTGTCACTGACTGAGGATCAATCCCTGTCATTAACTAATGTTCATTCCCTGTCACTAACTGAGATTCAATCCCTGTCACTGACTGAGGATCAATCCCTGTCACTGACTGAGGTTCAATCCCTGTCACTGACTGAGATTCAATCCCTGTCACATATGAGATTCAATCCCTGTCACTTACTGAGGTTCAATCCCTGTCACTGACTCAGGGTCAATCACTGTCATTGACTGAGGGTCAATCCCTGTCACTGACTGAGATTCGATCCCTATCACTGACTGAGATTCAATCACTGTCACTAAATAAGGTTCAATCCCTGTCACTACCTGAGATTCAATCCCTGTCACTGACTGAGAATCAATCCCTGTCACTGACTGAGGGTCAATCCATGTCACTGACTGAGGATCAATCCCTGTCATTGACTCAGTGTCAAGCCCTGTCACTGACTGTTGATCAATCCCTGTCACTGACTGAGGGTCAATCCCGATCACTGACTAAGGATCAATCCCTGTCACTGACTGAGATTCAATCACTGTCACTAACTGAGGATCAATCCCTGTCACTGACTGAGGTTCAATCCCTGTCACTGACTGAGATTCAATCCCTGTCACATATGAGATTCAATCCCTGTCACTTACTGAGGTTCAATCCCTGTCACTGACTCAGGGTCAATCACTGTCATTGACTGAGGGTCAATCCCTGTCACTGACTGAGATTCGATCCCTATCACTGACTGAGATTCAATCACTGTCACTAAATAAGGTTCAATCCCTGTCACTACCTGAGATTCAATCCCTGTCACTGACTGAGAATCAATCCCTGTCACTGACTGAGGGTCAATCCATGTCACTGACTGAGGATCAATCCCTGTCATTGACTCAGTGTCAAGCCCTGTCACTGACTGTGGATCAATCCCTGTCACTGACTGAGGGTCAATCCCGATCACTGACTAAGGATCAATCCCTGTCACTGACTGAGATTCAATCACTGTCACTAACTGAGGATCAATCCCTGTCACTGACTGAGGCTCAATCCCTGTCACTGACTGAGGGTCAATCCCTGTCACTGACTGAGGGTCAATCCCTGTCACTGACTGAGGGTCAATCCCTGTCACTGACTGAGGTTCAATCCCTGTCACTGTGTGAGGGTCAATTTCTGTCACTGACAGAGATTCAATCCCTGTCACTGACTGAGGGTCAATCTCTTTCAGTGACTGAGATTCAATCCCTGTCACTGGCTGAGGGTCAATCCCTGTCACTGACTGAGGCTCAATCCCTGTCACTGACTGAGATTCAATCCCTGTCACTGACTGACGTTCAATCCCTGTCATTGACTGAGGTTCAATCTCCGTCACTGACTGAGATTCAATCCCTGTCACTGGCTGAGGGTCAATCCCTGTCACTGACTGAGGCTCAATCCCTGTCACTGAATGAGGCTCAATCCCTGTCACTGACTGAGGTTCAATCCCTGTCACTGATTGAGATTGAATCCCTGTCACTGACTGAGGATCAATCCCTGTCACTGACTGAGGTTTAATCACTGCCATTGACTGAGGGTCAATCCCTGTCACTGACAGAGATTCAATCCCTGTCACTGACTGAGGGTCAATCCCTTTCAGTGACTGAGATTCAATCCCTGTCACTGGCTTAGGGTCAATCCCTGTCACTGACTGAGATTCATTCCCTGTCACTGACTGAGATTCAATCCCTGTCACTGACTGAGGTTTAATCCCTGTCACTGACTGAGATTGAATCTCTGTTACAGACTCACATTCAATCCCTGTCACTGACTGATGGTCAATCCCTGTCACTGACTGATGTTCAATCCCTATCACTGACTGAGGCTCAATCCCTGTCAATGACTGAGGCTCAATCCCTGTCACAGACTGAGGTTCAATCCGTGTCACTGACAGGGTCAATCCCTTTCACTGAGTGAGATTCAGTCCCTGTCACGGACTGAGGGTCAATCCCTGTCACTGACTGAGATTCAATCCCTGTCACTGACTGAGGGTTAATCCCTGTCACTGACAGGGTCAATCCCTTTCTCTGAGTGAGATTCAGTCCCTGTTACTGACTGAGGGTTAATCCCTGTCACTGACTGAGATTCAATCCCTGTCACTGACTGAGGCTCAACCCCTGTCACTGACTGAGGTTTAGTCCCTGTCACTGACTGAGGATCAATCCCTGTCACTGACTGAGATTCAATCCCTGTCACTGACTGAGAGTCAATCCCTGTCACTGACTAAGATTCATTCCCTGTCACTGAGTGAGGGTCTATCCCTGTCACTGACTGAGATTCTATCCCTGTCACTGACTAAGGTTCAGCCCCAGTCACTGACTGAGGTTCAATCCCTGTCACTGACTGAGATTGAATCTCTGTCACAGACTGAGAGTCAATCCCTGTCATTGATTGAGGTTCAATCCCTGTCACTGACTGAGGGTCAATCCCTGTCACTGACTGAGGGTCAATCCCTGTCACTGACTGAGATTGAATCCCTGTCACTGACTGAGATTCATTCGCTGTCACTGACTGTGGGTCAATCCCTGTCACTGACTGAGGTTCAATCCCTGTCACTGTGTGAGGGTCAATCTCTGTCACTGACAGAGATTCAATCCCTGTCACTGACTGAGGGTCAATCCCTTTCAGTGACTGAGATTCAATCCCTGTCACTGGCTGAGGTTCAATCCCTGTCACTGACTGAGGCTAAATTCCTGTCACTGACTGAGATTCAATCCCTGTCACTGACTGACGTTCATTCCCTGTCATTGACTGAGGTTCATTCTCCGTCACTGACTGAGATTGAATCCCTGTCACTGACGGAGATTGAATCCCTGTCACTGACTGAGATTCATTCCCTGTCACTGACTGAGGATCAATCCCTGTCACTGACTGAGGCCCAATCCCTGTCACTGACTGAGGATCAATCCCTGACACTGACTGAGGCTCAATCCCTGTCACTGACTGAGGGTCAATCCCTGTCACTGATTGAGATCCATTCCCTGTCACTGACTGAGGATCAATCCCTGTCACTGACTGAGGGTCAATCCCTGTCACTGACTGAGGGTCAATCCCTTTCAGTGACTGAGATTCAATCCCTGTCTCTGAGTGAGGGTCAATCCCTGTCACTGACTGAGGGTCAATCCCTGTCACTGACTGAGGTTCAATCCCTGTCACTGACTGAGGTTCAATCCCTGTCACTGACTGAGGCCCAATCCCTGTCACTGACTGAGGATCAATCCCTGTCACTGACTGAGGGTCAATCCCTGTCACTGACTGAGGGTCAATCCCTGTCACTGATTGAGATTCAATCCCTGTCACTGACTGAGGATCAATCCCTCTCACTGACTGAGGGTCAAACCCTATCACTGACTAAGGATCAATCCCAGTCACTGACTGAGATTCAATCCCTGTCACTAACTGAGGATCAATCCCTGTCACTGAATGAGGCTCAATCCCTGTCACTGACTGAGGTTCAATCCCTGTCACTGATTGAGATTGAATCCCTGTCACTGACTGAGGATCAATCCCTGTCACTGACTGAGGTTCAATCACTGCCACTGACTGAGGGTCAATCCCTGTCACTGACAGAGATTCAATCCCTGTCACTGACTGAGGGTCAATCCCTTTCAGTGACTGAGATTCAATCCCTGTCACTGGCTTAGGGTCAATCCCTGTCACTGACTGAGGCTCATTCCCTGTCACTGACTGAGATTCAATCCCTGTCACTGACTGAGGTTCAATCCCTGTCACTGACTGAGATTGAATCTCTGTTACAGACTCAGATTCAATCTCTGACACTGACTGATGTTCAATCACTATCACTGACTGAGGCTCAATCCCTGTCACTGACTGAGGATCAATCCCTGTCAATGACTGAGGCTCAATCCCTGTCACAGACTGAGGTTCAATCCGTGTCACTGACAGGGTCAATCCCTTTCACTGATTGAGATTCAGTCCCTGTCACGGACTGAGGGTCAATCCCTGTCACTGACTGAGATTCAATCCCTGTCACTGACTGAGGGTCAATCCCTGTCACTGACAGGGTCAATCCCTTTCTCTGAGTGAGATTCAGTCCCTGTTACTGACTGAGGGTTAATCCCTGTCACTGACTGAGATTCAATCCCTGTCACTGACTGAGGCTCAACCCCTGTCACTGACTGAGGTTTAGTCCCTGTCACTGACTGAGGATCAATCCCTGTCACTGACTGAGATTCAATCCCTGTCACTGACTGAGAGTCAATCCCTGTCACTGACTGAGGTTCAATCCCTGTCAGTGTATGAGGGTCAATCTCTGTCACTGATAGAGATTCAATCCCTGTCACTGACTGAGGGTCAATCCCTGTCACTGACTGAGATTCAATCCCTGTCACTGACAGAGATTCAATCCCTGTCACTGTCTGAAGTTCAATCCCTGTCACTGACTGAGGGTCAATCCCTGTCACTGACTGAGGGTCAATCCCTGTCACTGACTGAGATTGAATCCCTGTCACTGACTGAGATTGAATCCCTGTCACTGACTGAGATTCATTCCCTGTCACTGACTGTGGTTCAATCCCTGTCACTGACTGAGATTCAATCCCTGTCACTGACTGAGGATCAATCCCTGTCATTAACTAATGTTCATTCCCTGTCACTAACTGAGATTCAATCCCTGTCACTGACTGAGGATCAATCCCTGTCACTGACTGAGGTTCAATCCCTGTCACTGACTGAGATTCAATCCCTGTCACATATGAGATTCAATCCCTGTCACTTACTGAGGTTCAATCCCTGTCACTGACTCAGGGTCAATCACTGTCATTGACTGAGGGTCAATCCCTGTCACTGACTGAGATTCGATCCCTATCACTGACTGAGATTCAATCACTGTCACTAAATAAGGTTCAATCCCTGTCACTACCTGAGATTCAATCCCTGTCACTGACTGAGAATCAATCCCTGTCACTGACTGAGGGTCAATCCATGTCACTGACTGAGGATCAATCCCTGTCATTGACTCAGTGTCAAGCCCTGTCACTGACTGTGGATCAATCCCTGTCACTGACTGAGGGTCAATCCCGATCACTGACTAAGGATCAATCCCTGTCACTGACTGAGATTCAATCACTGTCACTAACTGAGGATCAATCCCTGTCACTGACTGAGGCTCAATCCCTGTCACTGACTGAGGGTCAATCCCTGTCACTGACTGAGGGTCAATCCCTGTCACTGACTGAGGTTCAATCCCTGTCACTGTGTGAGGGTCAATTTCTGTCACTGACAGAGATTCAATCCCTGTCACTGACTGAGGGTCAATCCCTTTCAGTGACTGAGATTCAATCCCTGTCACTGGCTGAGGGTCAATCCCTGTCACTGACTGAGGCTCAATCCCTGTCACTGACTGAGATTCAATCCCTGTCACTGACTGACGTTCAATCCCTGTCATTGACTGAGGTTCAATCTCCGTCACTGACTGAGATTGAATCCCTGTCACTGACTGAGATTCATTCCCTGTCACTGACTGAGGTTCAATCCCTGTCACTGACTGAGGCCCAATCCCTGTCACTGACTGAGGATCAATCCCTGTCACTGACTGAGGGTCAATCCCTGTCACTGACTGAGGGTCAATCCCTGTCACTGATTGAGATTCAATCCCTGTCACTGACTGAGGATCAATCCCTGTCACTGACTGAGGGTCAAACCCTATCGCTGACTAAGGATCAATCCCAGTCACTGACTGAGATTCAATCCCTGTCACTGACTGAGGATCAATCCCTGTCACTGAATGAGGCTCAATCCCTGTCACTGACTGAGGTTCAATCCCTGTCACTGATTGAGATTGAATCCCTGTCACTGACTGAGGATCAATCCCTGTCACTGACTGAGGTTCAATCACTGCCATTGACTGAGGGTCAATCCCTGTCACTGACAGAGATTCAATCCCTGTCACTGACTGAGGGTCAATCCCTTTCAGTGACTGAGATTCAATCCCTGTCACTGGCGTAGGGTCAAACCCTGTCACTGACTGAGATTCATTCCCTGTCACTGACTGAGATTCAATCCCTGTCACTGACTGAGGTTCAATCCCTGTCACTGACTGAGATTGAATCTCTGTTACAGACTCAGATTCAATCCCTGTCACTGACTGATGGTCAATCCCTGTCACTGACTGATGTTCAATCCCTATCACTGACTGAGGCTCAATCCCTGTCACTGACTGAGGATCAATCCCTGTCAATGACTGAGGCTCAATCCCTGTCACAGACTGAGGTTCAATCCGTGTCACTGACAGGGTCAATCCCTTTCACTGAGTGAGATTCAGTCCCTGTCACGGACTGAGGGTCAATCCCTGTCACTGACTGAGATTCAATCCCTGTCACTGACTGAGGGTCAATCCCTGTCACTGACAGGGTCAATCCCTTTCTCTGAGTGAGATTCAGTCCCTGTTACTGACTGAGGGTTAATCCCTGTCACTGACTGAGATTCAATCCCTGTCACTGACTGAGGCTCAACCCCTGTCACTGACTGATGTTTAGTCCCTGTCACTGACTGAGGATCAATCCCTGTCACTGACTGAGATTCAATCCCTGTCACTGACTGAGAGTCAATCCCTGTCACTGACTAAGATTCATTCCCTGTCACTGAGTGAGGGTCTATCCCTGTCACTGACTGAGATTCTATCCCTGTCACTGACTAAGGTTCAGCCCCAGTCACTGACTGAGGTTCAATCCCTGTCACTGACTGAGATTGAATCTCTGTCACAGACTGAGAGTCAATCCCTGTCATTGATTGAGGTTCAATCCCTGTCACTGACTGAGGGTCAATCCCTGTCACTGACTGAGGGTCAATCCCTGTCACTGACTGAGATTGAATCCCTGTCACTGACTGAGATTCATTCGCTGTCACTGACTGTGGGTCAATCCCTGTCACTGACTGAGGTTCAATCCCTGTCACTGTGTGAGGGTCAATCTCTGTCACTGACAGAGATTCAATCCCTGTCACTGACTGAGGGTCAATCCCTGTCACTGACTGAGGATCAATCCCTGTCACTGGCTGAGGTTCAATCCCTGTCACTGACTGAGGCTAAATTCCTGTCACTGACTGAGATTCAATCCCTGTCACTGACTGACGTTCATTCCCTGTCATTGACTGAGGTTCATTCTCCGTCACTGACTGAGATTGAATCCCTGTCACTGACGGAGATTGAATCCCTGTCACTGACTGAGATTCATTCCCTGTCACTGACTGAGGATCAATCCCTGTCACTGACTGAGGCCCAATCCCTGTCACTGACTGAGGATCAATCCCTGACACTGACTGAGGCTCAATCCCTGTCACTGACTGAGATTGAATCCCTGTCACTGACTGAGATTCATTCGCTGTCACTGACTGTGGGTCAATCCCTGTCACTGACTGAGGTTCAATCCCTGTCACTGTGTGAGGGTCAATCTCTGTCACTGACAGAGATTCAATCCCTGTCACTGACTGAGGGTCAATCCCTGTCACTGACTGAGGATCAATCCCTGTCACTGGCTGAGGTTCAATCCCTGTCACTGACTGAGGCTAAATTCCTGTCACTGACTGAGATTCAATCCCTGTCACTGACTGACGTTCATTCCCTGTCATTGACTGAGGTTCATTCTCCGTCACTGACTGAGATTGAATCCCTGTCACTGACGGAGATTGAATCCCTGTCACTGACTGAGATTCATTCCCTGTCACTGACTGAGGATCAATCCCTGTCACTGACTGAGGCCCAATCCCTGTCACTGACTGAGGATCAATCCCTGACACTGACTGAGGCTCAATCCCTGTCACTGACTGAGGGTCAATCCCTGTCACTGATTGAGATCCATTCCCTGTCACTGACTGAGGATCAATCCCTTTCACTGACTGAGGGTCAATCCCTGTCACTGACTGAGGGTCAATCCCTTTCAGTGACTGAGATTCAATCCCTGTCACTGAGTGAGGGTCAATCCCTGTCTCTGACTGAGGGTCAATCCCTGTCACTGACTGAGGTTCAATCCCTGTCACTGAGTGAGGGTCAATCCCTGTCACTGACAGAGATTCAATCCCTGTCACTGACTGAGGGTCAATCCCTTTCAGTGACTGAGATTCAATCCCTGTCACTGACTGACGTTCAATCCCTGTCACTGATTGAGGTTCAATCTCTGTCACTGACTGAGATTGAATCTCTGTCACAGACTGAGGTTCAATCCCTGTCACTGACAGAGATTGAATCTCTGTTACAGACTCAGATTCAATCTCTGACACTGACTGATGTTCAGTCCCTATCACTGATTGAGGCTCAATCCCTGTCACTGACTGAGGATCAATCCCTGTCAATGACTGAGGCTCAATCCCTGTCACAGACTGAGGTTCAATCCCTGTCACTGACTGAGAGTCAATCCCTGTCACTGACTGAGGTTCAATCCCTGTCAGTGTATGAGGGTCAATCTCTGTCACTGATAGAGATTCAATCCCTGTCACTGACTGAGGGTCAATCCCTGTCACTGACTGAGATTCAATCCCTGTCACTGACAGAGATTCAATCCCTGTCACTGTCTGAAGTTCAATCCCTGTCACTGACTGAGGGTCAATCCCTGTCACTGACTGAGGGTCAATCCCTGTCACTGACTGAGATTGAATCCCTGTCACTGACTGAGATTGAATCCCTGTCACTGACTGAGATTCATTCCCTGTCACTGACTGTGGTTCAATCCCTGTCACTGACTGAGATTCAATCCCTGTCACTGACTGAGGATCAATCCCTGTCATTAACTAATGTTCATTCCCTGTCACTAACTGAGATTCAATCCCTGTCACTGACTGAGGATCAATCCCTGTCACTGACTGAGGTTCAATCCCTGTCACTGACTGAGATTCAATCCCTGTCACATATGAGATTCAATCCCTGTCACTTACTGAGGTTCAATCCCTGTCACTGACTCAGGGTCAATCACTGTCATTGACTGAGGGTCAATCCCTGTCACTGACTGAGATTCGATCCCTATCACTGACTGAGATTCAATCACTGTCACTAAATAAGGTTCAATCCCTGTCACTACCTGAGATTCAATCCCTGTCACTGACTGAGAATCAATCCCTGTCACTGACTGAGGGTCAATCCATGTCACTGACTGAGGATCAATCCCTGTCATTGACTCAGTGTCAAGCCCTGTCACTGACTGTGGATCAATCCCTGTCACTGACTGAGGGTCAATCCCGATCACTGACTAAGGATCAATCCCTGTCACTGACTGAGATTCAATCACTGTCACTAACTGAGGATCAATCCCTGTCACTGACTGAGGCTCAATCCCTGTCACTGACTGAGGGTCAATCCCTGTCACTGACTGAGGGTCAATCCCTGTCACTGACTGAGGTTCAATCCCTGTCACTGTGTGAGGGTCAATTTCTGTCACTGACAGAGATTCAATCCCTGTCACTGACTGAGGGTCAATCCCTTTCAGTGACTGAGATTCAATCCCTGTCACTGGCTGAGGGTCAATCCCTGTCACTGACTGAGGCTCAATCCCTGTCACTGACTGAGATTCAATCCCTGTCACTGACTGACGTTCAATCCCTGTCATTGACTGAGGTTCAATCTCCGTCACTGACTGAGATTGAATCCCTGTCACTGACTGAGATTCATTCCCTGTCACTGACTGAGGTTCAATCCCTGTCACTGACTGAGGCCCAATCCCTGTCACTGACTGAGGATCAATCCCTGTCACTGACTGAGGGTCAATCCCTGTCACTGACTGAGGGTCAATCCCTGTCACTGATTGAGATTCAATCCCTGTCACTGACTGAGGATCAATCCCTGTCACTGACTGAGGGTCAAACCCTATCACTGACTAAGGATCAATCCCAGTCACTGACTGAGATTCAATCCCTGTCACTGACTGAGGATCAATCCCTGTCACTGAATGAGGCTCAATCCCTGTCACTGACTGAGGTTCAATCCCTGTCACTGATTGAGATTGAATCCCTGTCACTGACTGAGGATCAATCCCTGTCACTGACTGAGGTTCAATCACTGCCATTGACTGAGGGTCAATCCCTGTCACTGACAGAGATTCAATCCCTGTCACTGACTGAGGGTCAATCCCTTTCAGTGACTGAGATTCAATCCCTGTCACTGGCTTAGGGTCAATCCCTGTCACTGACTGAGATTCATTCCCTGTCACTGACTGAGATTCAATCCCTGTCACTGACTGAGGTTCAATCCCTGTCACTGACTGAGATTGAATCTCTGTTACAGACTCAGATTCAATCCCTGTCACTGACTGATGGTCAATCCCTGTCACTGACTGATGTTCAATCCCTATCACTGACTGAGGCTCAATCCCTGTCACTGACTGAGGATCAATCCCTGTCAATGACTGAGGCTCAATCCCTGTCACAGACTGAGGTTCAATCCGTGTCACTGACAGGGTCAATCCCTTTCACTGAGTGAGATTCAGTCCCTGTCACGGACTGAGGGTCAATCCCTGTCACTGACTGAGATTCAATCCCTGTCACTGACTGAGGGTCAATCCCTGTCACTGACAGGGTCAATCCCTTTCTCTGAGTGAGATTCAGTCCCTGTTACTGACTGAGGGTTAATCCCTGTCACTGACTGAGATTCAATCCCTGTCACTGACTGAGGCTCAACCCCTGTCACTGACTGAGGTTTAGTCCCTGTCACTGACTGAGGATCAATCCCTGTCACTGACTGAGATTCAATCCCTATCACTGACTGAGAGTCAATCCCTGTCACTGACTAAGATTCATTCCCTGTCACTGAGTGAGGGTCTATCCCTGTCACTGACTGAGATTCTATCCCTGTCACTGACTAAGGTTCAGCCCCAGTCACTGACTGAGGTTCAATCCCTGTCACTGACTGTGATTGAATCTCTGTCACAGACTGAGAGTCAATCCATGTCATTGATTGAGGTTCAATCCCTGTCACTGACTGAGGGTCAATCCCTGTCACTGACTGAGGGTCAATCCCTGTCACTGACTGAGATTGAATCCCTGTCACTGACTGAGATTCATTCGCTGTCACTGACTGTGGGTCAATCCCTGTCACTGACTGAGGTTCAATCCCTGTCACTGTGTGAGGGTCAATCTCTGTCACTGACAGAGATTCAATCCCTGTCACTGACTGAGGGTCAATCCCTTTCAGTGACTGAGATTCAATCCCTGTCACTGGCTGAGGTTCAATCCCTGTCACTGACTGAGGCTAAATTCCTGTCACTGACTGAGATTCAATCCCTGTCACTGACTGACGTTCATTCCCTGTCATTGACTGAGGTTCATTCTCCGTCACTGACTGAGATTGAATCCCTGTCACTGACGGAGATTGAATCCCTGTCACTGACTGAGATTCATTCCCTGTCACTGACTGAGGATCAATCCCTGTCACTGACTGAGGCCCAATCCCTGTCACTGACTGAGGATCAATCCCTGACACTGACTGAGGCTCAATCCCTGTCACTGACTGAGGGTCAATCCCTGTCACTGATTGAGATCCATTCCCTGTCACTGACTGAGGATCAATCCCTGTCACTGACTGAGGGTCAATCCCTGTCACTGACTGAGGGTCAATCCCTTTCAGTGACTGAGATTCAATCCCTGTCACTGAGTGAGGGTCAATCCCTGTCACTGACTGAGGGTCAATCCCTGTCACTGACTGAGGTTCAATCCCTGTCACTGAGTGAGGGTCAATCCCTGTCACTGACAGAGATTCAATCCCTGTCACTGACTGAGGGTCAATCCCTTTCAGTGACTGAGATTCAATCCCTGTCACTGACTGACGTTCAATCCCTGTCACTGATTGAGGTTCAATCTCTGTCACTGACTGAGATTGAATCTCTGTCACAGACTGAGGTTCAATCCCTGTCACTGACTGAGATTGAATCTCTGTTACAGACTCAGATTCAATCTCTGACACTGACTGATGTTCAGTCCCTATCACTGATTGAGGCTCAATCCCTGTCACTGACTGAGGATCAATCCCTGTCAATGACTGAGGCTCAATCCCTGTCACAGACTGAGGTTCAATCCGTGTCACTGACAGGGTCAATCCCTTTCACTGAGTGAGATTCAGTCCCTGTCACTGACTGAGGGTCAATCCCTGTCACTGACTGAGGTTCAATCACTGTCACTGACAGGGTCAATCCCTTTCTCTGAGTGAGATTCAGTCCCTGTCACTGACTGAGGGTTAATCCCTGTCACTGACTGAGATTCAATCCCTGTCACTGACTGAGGCTCAACCCCTGTCACTGACTGTGGTTTAGTCCCTGTCACTGACTGAGGATCAATCCCTGTCACTGACTGAGATTCAATCCCTGTCACAGACTGAGGGTCAATCCCTGTCACTGAATAAAATTCATTCCCTGTCACAGACTGAAGGTCAATCCCTGTCACTGACTGAGATTCTATCCCTGTCACTGACAGAGGTTCAGCCCCTGTCACTGACTGAGGTTCAATCCCTGTCACTGACTGAGATTCATTCCCTGTCACTGACTGAGGCTCAACCCCTGTCACTGACTGAGGTTTAGTCCCTGTCACTGACTGAGGATCAATCCCTGTCACTGACTGAGATTCAATCCCTGTCACTGACTGAGGGTCAATCCCTGTCACTGACTAAGATTCATTCCCTGTCACTGAGTGAGGGTCTATCCCTGTCACTGACTGAGATTCTATCCCTGTCACTGTCTAAGGTTCAGCCCCAGTCACTGACTGAGGTTCAATCCCTGTCACTGACTGAGATTGAATCTCTGTCACAGACTGAGAGTCAATCCCTGTCATTGACTGAGGTTCAATCCCTGTCACTGACTGAGGTTCAATCCCTGTCACTGACTGAGAGTCAATCACTGTCATTGATTGAGGTTCAATCCCTGTCACTGACTGAGGGTCAATCCCTGTCACTGACTGAGGGTCAATCCCTGTCACTGACTGAGATTGAATCCCTGTCACTGACTGAGATTCATTCGCTGTCACTGACTGTGGGTCAATCCCTGTCACTGACTGAGGTTCAATCCCTGTCACTGTGTGATGGTCAATCTCTATCACTGACAGAGATTCAATCCCTGTCACTGGCTGAGGTTCAATCCCTGTCACTGACTGAGGCTAAATTCCTGTCACTGACTGAGATTCAATCCCTGTCACTGACTGACGTCCAATCCCTGTCATTGACTGAGGTTCAATCTCCGTCACTGATTGAGATTGAATCCCTGTCACTGACGGAGATTGAATCCCTGTCACTGACTGAGATTCATTCCCTGTCACTGACTGAGGATCAATCCCTGTCACTGACTGAGGCCCAATCCCTGTCACTGACTGAGGATCAATCCCTGTCACTGACTGAGGCTCAATCCCTGTCACTGACTGAGGGTCAATCCCTGTCACTGATTGAGATCCAATCCCTATCACTGACTGAGGATCAATCCCTGTCACTGACTGTTTTAAAAAATTCTCAAGGTCAGGTTCATTGGAGAGTAGTCTGACACAGAACAAACGACCAAGAGGCGAGTCTGCTAGAATATGAGCATTTTATTCCCCGCAGCGTCGCCACAACCAGGTCTCATACTTACAACGGGTCTGGCTTATACTCACTCTACATGTTACCGGAACTGGGAGCTTTCAGTTCTCGTAGAGCGGTTGCCAACAACCCACGCTCGGCGGTTAAACGTAACCCCGGAGCAGACTCCCGGGTCTGGCTTATACTCACTCTACATCTTACCGGAACTGGGAGCCGTCAGTTCTCGTAGAGTGGTTGCCAACAACCCACGCTCGGCGGTTAAACGTAACCCCGGAGCAGACTCACCGAACTGGAGACTTTTCCAGCTGATGTACTCTTTTCCAGATATAAACATTCATGTGAACAGCAGAGCAAGGCTAAAAAACACATTCCATTCTGGTTACATACAGATAAGAAGATTCACACGGGGAGGTGTGTAATAAGATTCACACGGGACTAAGCAACACCTCCATTCCGGTTAGATTCACACATGTATTGGGACATAATTTTAACCCTTTCACCACATTCCACTGCTTGGCCCAATACATGTGTTACATTATGATTCACACATGTATTGGGACATAATTTTACACCACATTCCACTGCTTGGCCCAATACATGTGTTACATTATGATTCACACATGTATTGGGACATAATTTTACACCACATTCCACTGCTTGGCCCAATACATGTGTTACATTATGATTCACACATGTGTTGGGACATAATTTTACACCACATTCCACTGCTTGGCCCAATACATGTGTTACATTATGCTTAATTCAGTTCAATTCGTTTCAGTTAATTTCAGTTCAGTCAATTCAGTGTAGTTCAATTCAGCTCAGTTCAGGTCTGTTCAGTTCAATACAATTGTGTTCAATTCAGTTCCGTCCATTTCAATTCAATTTAGCTCAGTTCCATTTTGTTCCGTTCAATTTGATTCACTTCAGTTCCACTCAGTTCAGTTCCACTCAGTTCAGTTCAGTTCAATCCCATTCAATTCTGTTAACTCCGCTTCAGCTTTTTGGACATGCCCACATCCTCCGCTGTACCCCAGGCAAGGGGTTCTTCGGCAGGACTGGGATCCTCTCAAGGGTGGACAGCAGCGACCCTGGGGTTCCTCCGGTCGCCCACCACCATTTCTCAAACAAACTGCCACGTCATGCCACGGTCCATGCCATCCCGGGACGGTCGGGACCTCCACAGTTTGTTCTTCTGGTTTCTTAGTCTTTTTCCAAAACATTGTTCTGTATCAAAATCTCTCCTCAATTGCGATTGACCCTGCTCGCTGCGCCAAAATGTTTTAAAAAATTCTCAAGGTCAGGTTCGTAGGAGAGTAGTCTGACACAGAACAAACGACCAAGAGGCGAGTCTGCTAGAATATGAGCATTTTATTCCCCGCAGCGTCGCCACAACCAGGTCTCATACTTACAACGGGTCTGGCTTATACTCACTCTACATGTTACCGGAACTGGGAGCCGTCAGTTCTCGTAGAGCGGTTGCCAACAACCCACGCTCGGCGGTTAAACGTAACCCCGGAGCAGACTCACCGAACTGGAGACTTTTCCAGCTGATATACTATTTTCCAGATATAAACATTCATGTGAACAGCAGAGCAAGGCTAAAAAACACATTCCATTCTGGTTACATACAGATAAGAAGATTCACACGGGGAGGTGTGTAATAAGATTCACACGGGACTAAGCAACACCTCCATTCCGGTTAGATTCACACATGTATTGGGACATAATTTTAACCCTTTCACCACACTGACTGAGGGTCAATCCCTGTCACTGACTTAGGTTCAATCACTGTCACTGACTGAGGGTCAATCCCTGTCACTGACTGAGGATCAATCCCTGTCACTGAGTGAGGGTCAATCCCTGTCACTGACAGAGATTCAATCCCTGTCACTGACTGAGGGTCAATCCCTTTCAGTGACTGAGATTCAATCCCTGTCACTGACTGACGTTCAATCCCTGTCACTGATTGAGGTTCAATCTCTGTCACTGACTGAGATTGAATCTCTGTCACAGATTGAGGTTCAATCCCTGTCACTGACTGAGGTTCAATCCCTGTCACTGACTGAGATTGAATCTCTGTTACAGACTCAGATTCAATCTCTGACACTGACTGATGTTCAATCCCTATCACTGATTGAGGCTCAATCCCTGTCACTGACTGAGGATCAATCCCTGTCAATGACTGAGGCTCAATCCCTGTCACAAACTGAGGTTCAATCCGTGTCACTGACAGGGTCAATCCCTTTCACTGAGTGAGATTCAGTCCCTGTCACTGACTGAGGGTCAATCCCTGTCACTGACTGAGATTCAATCCCTGTCACTGACTGAGGGTCAATCCCTGTCACTGACTGAGGTTCAATCACTGTCACTGACAGGGTCAATCCCTTTCTCTGAGTGAGATTCAGTCCCAGTCACTGACTGAGGGTTAATCCCTGTCACTGACTGAGATTCAATCCCTGTCACTGACTGAGGCTCAACCCCTGTCACTGACTGAGGTTTAGTCCCTGTCACTGACTGAGGATCAATCCCTGTCACTGATTGAGATTCAATCCCTGTCACTGTCTGAGGGTCAATCCCTGTCACTGACTAAAATTCATTCCCTGTCACAGACTGAGGGTCAATCCCTGTCACTGACTGCGATTCTATCCCTGTCACTGACTGAGGTTCAGCCCCTGTCACTGACTGAGGTTCAATCCCTGTCACTGACTGAGATTGAATCTCTGTCACAGACTGAGAGTCAATCCATGACATTGATTGAGGTTCAATCCCTGTCACTGACTGAGGTTCAATCCCTGTCACTGACTGAGAGTCAATCCCTGTCACTGACTGAGGGTCAATCCCTGTCACTGACTGAGATTGAATCCCTGTCACTGACTGAGATTCATTCGCTGTCACTGACTGAGGGTCAATCCCTGTCACTGACTGAGGCTCATTCCCTGTCACTGACTGAGGGTCAATCCCTGTCACTGATTGAGATTCAATCCCTGTCACTGACTGAGGATCAATCCCTGTCACTGACTGAGGGTCAATCCCTATCACTGCCTAAGGATCAATCCCAGTCACTGACTGAGATTCAATCCCTGTCACTGACTGAGGATCAATCCTTGTCACTGACTGAGGATCAATCCCTGTCACTGACTGAGGGTCAATCCCTGTCACTGATTGAGATTCAATTCCTGTCACTGACTGAGGAACAATCCCTGTCACTGACTGAGGATCAATCCCTGTCACTGACTGAGGTTCAATCACTGTCACTGACTGAGGGTCAATCCCTGTCACTGACTGAGGTTCAATCCCTGTCACTGAGTGAGGGTCAATCCCTGTCACTGACTGAGATTCAATCCCTGTCACTGGCTGAGGGTCAATCCCTGTCACTGACTGAGGCTCATTCCCTGTCACCGACTGAGATTCAATCCCTGTCACTGACTGACGTTCAATCCCTGTCACTGACTGAGGTTCAATCTCTGTCACTGACTGAGATTGAATCTCTGTCACAGACTGAGGTTCAATCCCTGTCACTGACTGAGATTGAATCTCTGTCACAGACTCAGATTCAATCTCTGACACTGACTGATGTTCAATCCCTGTCATTAACTAAGGTTCAATCCCTGTCACTGACTGAGGTTCAATCCCTGACACTGACTGAGGTTCAATCCCTGTCACTGACTGAGATTCAATCCCTGTCACTGTCTGAGGGTCAATCCCTGTCACTGACTGAGGGTCAATCCCTGTCACTGACTGAGATTGAATCCCTGTCACTGACTGAGATTGAATCCCTGTCACTGACTGAGATTCATTCCCTGTCACTGACTGTGGTTCAATCCCTGTCACTGACTGAGATTCAATCCCTGTCACTGACTGAGGATCAATCCCTGTCATTAACTAATGTTCATTCCCTGTCACTAACTGAGATTCAATCCCTGTCACTGACTGAGGATCAATCCCTGTCACTGACTGAGGTTCAATCCCTGTCACTGACTGAGATTCAATCCCTGTCACATATGAGATTCAATCCCTGTCACTTACTGAGGTTCAATCCCTGTCACTGACTCAGGGTCAATCACTGTCATTGACTGAGGGTCAATCCCTGTCACTGACTGAGATTCGATCCCTATCACTGACTGAGATTCAATCACTGTCACTAAATAAGGTTCAATCCCTGTCACTACCTGAGTTTCAATCCCTGTCACTGACTGAGAATCAATCCCTGTCACTGACTGAGGGTCAATCCATGTCACTGACTGAGGATCAATCCCTGTCATTGACTCAGTGTCAAGCCCTGTCACTGACTGTGGATCAATCCCTGTCACTGACTGAGGGTCAATCCCGATCACTGACTAAGGATCAATCCCTGTCACTGACTGAGATTCAATCACTGTCACTAACTGAGGATCAATCCCTGTCACTGACTGAGGCTCAATCCCTGTCACTGACTGAGGGTCAATCCCTGTCACTGACTGAGGGTCAATCCCTGTCACTGACTGAGGTTCAATCCCTGTCACTGTGTGAGGGTCAATTTCTGTCACTGACAGAGATTCAATCCCTGTCACTGACTGAGGGTCAATCCCTTTCAGTGACTGAGATTCAATCCCTGTCACTGGCTGAGGGTCAATCCCTGTCACTGACTGAGGCTCAATCCCTGTCACTGACTGAGATTCAATCCCTGTCACTGACTGACGTTCAATCCCTGTCATTGACTGAGGTTCAATCTCCGTCACTGACTGAGATTGAATCCCTGTCACTGACTGAGATTCATTCCCTGTCACTGACTGAGGTTCAATCCCTGTCACTGACTGAGGCCCAATCCCTGTCACTGACTGAGGATCAATCCCTGTCACTGACTGAGGGTCAATCCCTGTCACTGACTGAGGGTCAATCCCTGTCACTGATTGAGATTCAATCCCTGTCACTGACTGAGGATCAATCCCTCTCACTGACTGAGGGTCAAACCCTATCACTGACTAAGGATCAATCCCAGTCACTGACTGAGATTCAATCCCTGTCACTGACTGAGGATCAATCCCTGTCACTGAATGAGGCTCAATCCCTGTCACTGACTGAGGTTCAATCCCTGTCACTGATTGAGATTGAATCCCTGTCACTGACTGAGGATCAATCCCTGTCACTGACTGAGGTTCAATCACTGCCACTGACTGAGGGTCAATCCCTTTCAGTGACTGAGATTCAATCCCTGTCACTGGCTTAGGGTCAATCCCTGTCACTGACTGAGGCTCATTCCCTGTCACTGACTGAGATTCAATCCCTGTCACTGACTGAGGTTCAATCCCTGTCACTGACTGAGATTGAATCTCTGTTACAGACTCAGATTCAATCTCTGACACTGACTGATGTTCAATCACTATCACTGACTGAGGCTCAATCCCTGTCACTGACTGAGGATCAATCCCTGTCAATGACTGAGGCTCAATCCCTGTCACAGACTGAGGTTCAATCCGTGTCACTGACAGGGTCAATCCCTTTCACTGAGTGAGATTCAGTCCCTGTCACGGACTGAGGGTCAATCCCTGTCACTGACTGAGATTCAATCCCTGTCACTGACTGAGGCTCAACCCCTGTCACTGACTGAGGTTTAGTCCCTGTCACTGACTGAGGATCAATCCCTGTCACTGACTGAGATTCAATCCCTGTCACTGACTGAGGGTCAATCCCTGTCACTGACTGAGGTTCAATCACTGTCACTGACAGGGTCAATCCCTTTCTCTGAGTGAGATTCAGTCCCAGTCACTGACTGAGGGTTAATCCCTGTCACTGACTGAGATTCAATCCCTGTCACTGACTGAGGCTCAACCCCTGTCACTGACTGAGGTTTAGTCCCTGTCACTGACTGAGGATCAATCCCTGTCACTGACTGAGGATCAATCCCTGTCACTGTCTGAGGGTCAATCCCTGTCACTGACTAAAATTCATTCCCTGTCACAGACTGAGGGTCAATCCCTTTCAGTGACTGAGATTCAATCCCTGTCACTGGCTGAGGGTCAATCCCTGTCACTGACTGAGGCTCAATCCCTGTCACTGACTGAGATTCAATCCCTGTCACTGACTGACGTTCAATCCCTGTCATTGACTGAGGTTCAATCTCCGTCACTGACTGAGATTGAATCCCTGTCACTGACTGAGATTCATTCCCTGTCACTGACTGAGGTTCAATCCCTGTCACTGACTGAGGCCCAATCCCTGTCACTGACTGAGGATCAATCCCTGTCACTGACTGAGGGTCAATCCCTGTCACTGACTGAGGGTCAATCCCTGTCACTGATTGAGATTCAATCCCTGTCACTGACTGAGGATCAATCCCTCTCACTGACTGAGGGTCAAACCCTATCACTGACTAAGGATCAATCCCAGTCACTGACAGAGATTCAATCCCTGTCACTGACTGAGGATCAATCCCTGTCACTGAATGAGGCTCAATCCCTGTCACTGACTGAGGTTCAATCCCTGTCACTGATTGAGATTGAATCCCTGTCACTGACTGAGGATCAATCCCTGTCACTGACTGAGGTTCAATCACTGCCACTGACTGAGGGTCAATCCCTGTCACTGACAGAGATTCAATCCCTGTCACTGACTGAGGGTCAATCCCTTTCAGTGACTGAGATTCAATCCCTGTCACTGGCTTAGGGTCAATCCCTGTCA
This sequence comes from Chiloscyllium plagiosum, assembly GCF_037043375.1. Lineage (NCBI taxonomy): Eukaryota > Metazoa > Chordata > Chondrichthyes > Orectolobiformes > Hemiscylliidae > Chiloscyllium > Chiloscyllium plagiosum. The sequence continues at coordinate 93,114,895 of NW_028270180.1, read as the reverse complement.
CTGACTGAGGCTCATTCCCTGTCACTGACTGAGATTCAATCCCTGTCACTGACTGAGGTTCAATCCCTGTCACTGACTGAGATTGAATCTCTGTTACAGACTCAGATTCAATCTCTGACACTGACTGATGTTCAATCACTATCACTGACTGAGGCTCAATCCCTGTCACTGACTGAGGATCAATCCCTGTCAATGACTGAGGCTCAATCCCTGTCACAGACTGAGGTTCAATCCGTGTCACTGACAGGGTCAATCCCTTTCACTGAGTGAGATTCAGTCCCTGTCACGGACTGAGGGTCAATCCCTGTCACTGACTGAGATTCAATCCCTGTCACTGACTGAGGCTCAACCCCTGTCACTGACTGAGGTTTAGTCCCTGTCACTGACTGAGGATCAATCCCTGTCACTGACTGAGATTCAATCCCTGTCACTGACTGAGGGTCAATCCCTGTCACTGACTGAGGTTCAATCACTGTCACTGACAGGGTCAATCCCTTTCTCTGAGTGAGATTCAGTCCCAGTCACTGACTGAGGGTTAATCCCTGTCACTGACTGAGATTCAATCCCTGTCACTGACTGAGGCTCAACCCCTGTCACTGACTGAGGTTTAGTCCCTGTCACTGACTGAGGATCAATCCCTGTCACTGATTGAGATTCAATCCCTGTCACTGTCTGAGGGTCAATCCCTGTCACTGACTAAAATTCATTCCCTGTCACAGACTGAGGGTCAATCCCTGTCACTGACTGCGATTCTATCCCTGTCACTGACTGAGGTTCAGCCCCTGTCACTGACTGAGGTTCAATCCCTGTCACTGACTGAGATTGAATCTCTGTCACAGACTGAGAGTCAATCCATGACATTGATTGAGGTTCAATCCCTGTCACTGACTGAGGTTCAATCCCTGTCACTGACTGAGAGTCAATCCCTGTCACTGACTGAGGGTCAATCCCTGTCACTGACTGAGATTGAATCCCTGTCACTGACTGAGATTCATTCGCTGTCACTGACTGAGGGTCAATCCCTGTCACTGACTGAGGCTCATTCCCTGTCACTGACTGAGGGTCAATCCCTGTCACTGATTGAGATTCAATCCCTGTCACTGACTGAGGATCAATCCCTGTCACTGACTGAGGGTCAATCCCTATCACTGCCTAAGGATCAATCCCAGTCACTGACTGAGATTCAATCCCTGTCACTGACTGAGGATCAATCCTTGTCACTGACTGAGGCTCAATCCCTGTCACTGACTGAGGGTCAATCCCTGTCACTGATTGAGATTCAATTCCTGTCACTTACTGAGGAACAATCCCTGTCACTGACTGAGGATCAATCCCTGTCACTGACTGAGGTTCAATCACTGTCACTGACTGAGGGTCAATCCCTGTCACTGACTGAGGTTCAATCCCTGTCACTGAGTGAGGGTCAATCCCTGTCACTGACTGAGATTCAATCCCTGTCACTGGCTGAGGGTCAATCCCTGTCACTGACTGAGGCTCATTCCCTGTCACTGACTGAGATTCAATCCCTGTCACTGACTGACGTTCAATTCCTGTCACTGACTGAGGTTCAATCTCTGTCACTGACTGAGATTGAATCTCTGTCACAGACTGAGGTTCAATCCCTGTCACTGACTGAGATTGAATCTCTGTCACAGACTCAGATTCAATCTCTGACACTGACTGATGTTCAATCCCTGTCATTAACTAAGGTTCAATCCCTGTCACTGACTGAGGTTCAATCCCTGACACTGACTGAGGTTCAATCCCTGTCACTGACTGAGATTCAATCCCTGTCACTGTCTGAGGGTCAATCCCTGTCACTGACTGAGGGTCAATCCCTGTCACTGACTGAGATTGAATCCCTGTCACTGACTGAGATTGAATCCCTGTCACTGACTGAGATTCATTCCCTGTCACTGACTGTGGTTCAATCCCTGTCACTGACTGAGATTCAATCCCTGTCACTGACTGAGGATCAATCCCTGTCATTAACTAATGTTCATTCCCTGTCACTAACTGAGATTCAATCCCTGTCACTGACTGAGGATCAATCCCTGTCACTGACTGAGGTTCAATCCCTGTCACTGACTGAGATTCAATCCCTGTCACATATGAGATTCAATCCCTGTCACTTACTGAGGTTCAATCCCTGTCACTGACTCAGGGTCAATCACTGTCATTGACTGAGGGTCAATCCCTGTCACTGACTGAGATTCGATCCCTATCACTGACTGAGATTCAATCACTGTCACTAAATAAGGTTCAATCCCTGTCACTACCTGAGATTCAATCCCTGTCACTGACTGAGAATCAATCCCTGTCACTGACTGAGGGTCAATCCATGTCACTGACTGAGGATCAATCCCTGTCATTGACTCAGTGTCAAGCCCTGTCACTGACTGTGGATCAATCCCTGTCACTGACTGAGGGTCAATCCCGATCACTGACTAAGGATCAATCCCTGTCACTGACTGAGATTCAATCACTGTCACTAACTGAGGATCAATCCCTGTCACTGACTGAGGCTCAATCCCTGTCACTGACTGAGGGTCAATCCCTGTCACTGACTGAGGGTCAATCCCTGTCACTGACTGAGGTTCAATCCCTGTCACTGTGTGAGGGTCAATTTCTGTCACTGACAGAGATTCAATCCCTGTCACTGACTGAGGGTCAATCCCTTTCAGTGACTGAGATTCAATCCCTGTCACTGGCTGAGGGTCAATCCCTGTCACTGACTGAGGCTCAATCCCTGTCACTGACTGAGATTCAATCCCTGTCACTGACTGACGTTCAATCCCTGTCATTGACTGAGGTTCAATCTCCGTCACTGACTGAGATTGAATCCCTGTCACTGACTGAGATTCATTCCCTGTCACTGACTGAGGTTCAATCCCTGTCACTGACTGAGGCCCAATCCCTGTCACTGACTGAGGATCAATCCCTGTCACTGACTGAGGGTCAATCCCTGTCACTGACTGAGGGTCAATCCCTGTCACTGATTGAGATTCAATCCCTGTCACTGACTGAGGATCAATCCCTCTCACTGACTGAGGGTCAAACCCTATCACTGACTAAGGATCAATCCCAGTCACTGACTGAGATTCAATCCCTGTCACTGACTGAGGATCAATCCCTGTCACTGAATGAGGCTCAATCCCTGTCACTGACTGAGGTTCAATCCCTGTCACTGATTGAGATTGAATCCCTGTCACTGACTGAGGATCAATCCCTGTCACTGACTGAGGTTCAATCACTGCCACTGACTGAGGGTCAATCCCTGTCACTGACAGAGATTCAATCCCTGTCACTGACTGAGGGTCAATCCCTTTCAGTGACTGAGATTCAATCCCTGTCACTGGCTTAGGGTCAATCCCTGTCACTGACTGAGGCTCATTCCCTGTCACTGACTGAGATTCAATCCCTGTCACTGACTGAGGTTCAATCCCTGTCACTGACTGAGATTGAATCTCTGTTACAGACTCAGATTCAATCTCTGACACTGACTGATGTTCAATCACTATCACTGACTGAGGCTCAATCCCTGTCACTGACTGAGGATCAATCCCTGTCAATGACTGAGGCTCAATCCCTGTCACAGACTGAGGTTCAATCCGTGTCACTGACAGGGTCAATCCCTTTCACTGAGTGAGATTCAGTCCCTGTCACGGACTGAGGGTCAATCCCTGTCACTGACTGAGATTCAATCCCTGTCACTGACTGAGGCTCAACCCCTGTCACTGACTGAGGTTTAGTCCCTGTCACTGACTGAGGATCAATCCCTGTCACTGACTGAGATTCAATCCCTGTCACTGACTGAGAGTCAATCCCTGTCACTGACTGAGGTTCAATCCCTGTCAGTGTATGAGGGTCAATCTCTGTCACTGATAGAGATTCAATCCCTGTCACTGACTGAGGGTCAATCCCTGTCACTGACTGAGATTCAATCCCTGTCACTAACAGAGATTCAATCCCTGTCACTGTCTGAAGTTCAATCCCTGTCACTGTCTGAGGGTCAATCCCTGTCACTGACTGAGGGTCAATCCCTGTCACTGACTGAGATTGAATCCCTGTCACTGACTGAGATTGAATCCCTGTCACTGACTGAGATTCATTCCCTGTCACTGACTGTGGTTCAATCCCTGTCACTGACTGAGATTCAATCCCTGTCACTGACTGAGGATCAATCCCTGTCATTAACTAATGTTCATTCCCTGTCACTAACTGAGATTCAATCCCTGTCACTGACTGAGGATCAATCCCTGTCACTGACTGAGGGTCAATCCCTGTCACTGATTGAGATTCAATCCCTGTCACTGACTGAGGATCAATCCCTCTCACTGACTGAGGGTCAAACCCTATCACTGACTAAGGATCAATCCCAGTCACTGACTGAGATTCAATCCCTGTCACTGACTGAGGATCAATCCCTGTCACTGAATGAGGCTCAATCCCTGTCACTGACTGAGGTTCAATCCCTGTCACTGATTGAGATTGAATCCCTGTCACTGACTGAGGATCAATCCCTGTCACTGACTGAGGTTCAATCACTGCCACTGACTGAGGGTCAATCCCTGTCACTGACAGAGATTCAATCCCTGTCACTGACTGAGGGTCAATCCCTTTCAGTGACTGAGATTCAATCCCTGTCACTGGCTTAGGGTCAATCCCTGTCACTGACTTAGGCTCATTCCCTGTCACTGACTGAGATTCAATCCCTGTCACTGACTGAGGTTCAATCCCTGTCACTGACTGAGATTGAATCTCTGTTACAGACTCAGATTCAATCTCTGACACTGACTGATGTTCAATCACTATCACTGACTGAGGCTCAATCCCTGTCACTGACTGAGGATCAATCCCTGTCAATGACTGAGGCTCAATCCCTGTCACAGACTGAGGTTCAATCCGTGTCACTGACAGGGTAAATCCCTTTCACTGAGTGAGATTCAGTCCCTGTCACGGACTGAGGGTCAATCCCTGTCACTGACTGAGATTCAATCCCTGTCACTGACTGAGGCTCAACCCCTGTCACTGACTGAGGTTTAGTCCCTGTCACTGACTGAGGATCAATCCCTGTCACTGACTGAGATTCAATCCCTGTCACTGACTGAGAGTCAATCCCTGTCACTGACTGAGGTTCAATCCCTGTCAGTGTATGAGGGTCAATCTCTGTCACTGATAGAGATTCAATCCCTGTCACTGACTGAGGGTCAATCCCTGTCACTGACTGAGATTCAATCCCTGTCACTAACAGAGATTCAATCCCTGTCACTGTCTGAAGTTCAATCCCTGTCACTGTCTGAGGGTCAATCCCTGTCACTGACTGAGGGTCAATCCCTGTCACTGACTGAGATTGAATCCCTGTCACTGACTGAGATTGAATCCCTGTCACTGACTGAGATTCATTCCCTGTCACTGACTGTGGTTCAATCCCTGTCACTGACTGAGATTCAATCCCTGTCACTGACTGAGGATCAATCCCTGTCATTAATTAATGTTCATTCCCTGTCACTAACTGAGATTCAATCCCTGTCACTGACTGAGGATCAATCCCTGTCACTGACTGAGGTTCAATCCCTGTCACTGACTGAGATTCAATCCCTGTCACATATGAGATTCAATCCCTGTCACTTACTGAGGTTCAATCCCTGTCACTGACTCTGGGTCAATCACTGTCATTGACTGAGGGTCAATCCCTGTCACTGACTGAGATTCGATCCCTATCACTGACTGAGATTCAATCACTGTCACTAAATAAGGTTCAATCCCTGTCACTACCTGAGATTCAATCCCTGTCACTGACTGAGAATCAATCCCTGTCACTGACTGAGGGTCAATCCATGTCACTGACTGAGGATCAATCCCTGTCATTGACTCAGTGTCAAGCCCTGTCACTGACTGTGGATCAATCCCTGTCACTGACTGAGGGTCAATCCCGATCACTGACTAAGGATCAATCCCTGTCACTGACTGAGATTCAATCACTGTCACTAACTGAGGATCAATCCCTGTCACTGACTGAGGCTCAATCCCTGTCACTGACTGAGGGTCAATCCCTGTCACTGACTGAGGGTCAATCCCTGTCACTGACTGAGGTTCAATCCCTGTCACTGTGTGAGGGTCAATTTCTGTCACTGACAGAGATTCAATCCCTGTCACTGACTGAGGGTCAATCCCTTTCAGTGACTGAGATTCAATCCCTGTCACTGGCTGAGGGTCAATCCCTGTCACTGACTGAGGCTCAATCCCTGTCACTGACTGAGAATCAATCCCTGTCACTGACTGAGGGTCAATCCATGTCACTGACTGAGGATCAATCCCTGTCAATGACTCAGTGTCAAGCCCTGTCACTGACTGTGGATCAATCCCTGTCACTGACTGAGGGTCAATCCCGATCACTGACTAAGGATCAATCCCTGTCACTGACTGAGATTCAATCACTGTCACTAACTGAGGATCAATCCCTGTCACTGACTGAGGCTCAATCCCTGTCACTGACTGAGGGTCAATCCCTGTCACTGACTGAGGGTCAATCCCTGTCACTGACTGAGGTTCAATCCCTGTCACTGTGTGAGGGTCAATTTCTGTCACTGACAGAGATTCAATCCCTGTCACTGACTGAGGGTCAATCCCTTTCAGTGACTGAGATTCATTCCCTGTCACTGACTGAGGTTCAATCCCTGTCACTGACTGAGGCCCAATCCCTGTCACTGACTGAGGATCAATCCCTGTCACTGACTGAGGGTCAATCCCTGTCACTGACTGAGGGTCAATCCCTGTCACTGATTGAGATTCAATCCCTGTCACTGACTGAGGATCAATCCCTGTCACTGACTGAGGGTCAAACCCTATCACTGACTAAGGATCAATCCCAGTCACTGACTGAGATTCAATCCCTGTCACTGACTGAGGATCAATCCCTGTCACTGAATGAGGCTCAATCCCTGTCACTGACTGAGGTTCAATCCCTGTCACTGATTGAGATTGAATCCCTGTCACTGACTGAGGATCAATCCCTGTCACTGACTGAGGTTCAATCACTGCCATTGACTGAGGCTCAATCCCTGTCACTGACAGAGATTCAATCCCTGTCACTGACTGAGGGTCAATCCCTTTCAGTGACTGAGATTCAATCCCTGTCACTGGCTTAGGGTCAATCCCTGTCACTGACTGAGATTCATTCCCTGTCACTGACTGAGATTCAATCCCTGTCACTGACTGAGGTTCAATCCCTGTCACTGACTGAGATTGAATCTCTGTTACAGACTCACATTCAATCCCTGTCACTGACTGATGGTCAATCCCTGTCACTGACTGATGTTCAATCCCTATCACTGACTGAGGCTCAATCCCTGTCACTGACTGAGGATCAATCCCTGTCAATGACTGAGGCTCAATCCCTGTCACAGACTGAGGTTCAATCCGTGTCACTGACAGGGTCAATCCCTTTCACTGAGTGAGATTCAGTCCCTGTCACGGACTGAGGGTCAATCCCTGTCACTGACTGAGATTCAATCCCTGTCACTGACTGAGGGTCAATCCCTGTCACTGACAGGGTCAATCCCTTTCTCTGAGTGAGATTCAGTCCCTGTTACTGACTGAGGGTTAATCCCTGTCACTGACTGAGATTCAATCCCTGTCACTGACTGAGGCTCAACACCTGTCACTGACTGAGGTTTAGTCCCTGTCACTGACTGAGGATCAATCCCTGTCACTGACTGAGATTCAATCCCTGTCACTGACTGAGAGTCAATCCCTGTCACTGACTAAGATTCATTCCCTGTCACTGAGTGAGGGTCTATCCCTGTCACTGACTGAGATTCTATCCCTGTCACTGACTAAGGTTCAGCCCCAGTCACTGACTGAGGTTCAATCCCTGTCACTGACTGAGATTGAATCTCTGTCACAGACTGAGAGTCAATCCCTGTCATTGATTGAGGTTCAATCCCTGTCACTGACTGAGGGTCAATCCCTGTCACTGACTGAGGGTCAATCCCTGTCACTGACTGAGATTGAATCCCTGTCACTGACTGAGATTCATTCGCTGTCACTGACTGTGGGTCAATCCCTGTCACTGACTGAGGTTCAATCCCTGTCACTGTGTGAGGGTCAATCTCTGTCACTGACAGAGATTCAATCCCTGTCACTGACTGAGGGTCAATCCCTTTCAGTGACTGAGATTCAATCCCTGTCACTGGTTGAGGTTCAATCCCTGTCACTGACTGAGGCTAAATTCCTGTCACTGACTGAGATTCAATCCCTGTCACTGACTGACGTTCATTCCCTGTCATTGACTGAGGTTCATTCTCCGTCACTGACTGAGATTGAATCCCTGTCACTGACGGAGATTGAAACCCTGTCACTGACTGAGATTCATTCCCTGTCACTGACTGAGGATCAATCCCTGTCACTGACTGAGGCCCAATCCCTGTCACTGACTGAGGATCAATCCCTGACACTGACTGAGGCTCAATCCCTGTCACTGACTGAGGGTCAATCCCTGTCACTGATTGAGATCCATTCCCTGTCACTGACTGAGGATCAATCCCTGTCACTGACTGAGGGTCAATCCCTGTCACTGACTGAGGGTCAATCCCTTTCAGTGACTGAGATTCAATCCCTGTCACTGAGTGAGGGTCAATCCCTGTCACTGACTGAGGGTCAATCCCTGTCACTGACTGAGGTTCAATCCCTGTCACTGAGTGAGGGTCAATCCCTGTCACTGACAGAGATTCAATCCCTGTCACTGACTGAGGGTCAATCCCTTTCAGTGACTGAGATTCAATCCCTGTCACTGACTGACGTTCAATCCCTGTCACTGATTGAGGTTCAATCTCTGTCACTGACTGAGATTGAATCTCTGTCACAGACTGAGGTTCAATCCCTGTCACTGACTGAGATTGAATCTCTGTTACAGACTCAGATTCAATCTCTGACACTGACTGATGTTCAGTCCCTATCACTGATTGAGGCTCAATCCCTGTCACTGACTGAGGATCAATCCCTGTCAATGACTGAGGCTCAATCCCTGTCACAGACTGAGGTTCAATCCGTGTCACTGACAGGGTCAATCCCTTTCACTGAGTGAGATTCAGTCCCTGTCACTGACTGAGGGTCAATCCCTGTCACTGACTGAGGTTCAATCACTGTCACTGACAGGGTCAATCCCTTTCTCTGAGTGAGATTCAGTCCCTGTCACTGACTGAGGGTTAATCCCTGTCACTGACTGAGATTCAATCCCTGTCACTGACTGAGGCTCAACCCCTGTCACTGACTGAGGTTTAGTCCCTGTCACTGACTGAGGATCAATCCCTGTCACTGACTGAGATTCAATCCCTGTCACAGACTGAGGGCCAATCCCTGTCACTGAATAAAATTCATTCCCTGTCACAGACTGAAGGTCAATCCCTGTCACTGACTGAGATTCTATCCCTGTCACTGACAGAGGTTCAGCCCCTGTCACTGACTGAGGTTCAATCCCTGTCACTGACTGAGATTCATTCCCTGTCACTGACTGAGGCTCAACCCCTGTCACTGACTGAGGTTTAGTCCCTGTCACTGACTGAGGATCAATCCCTGTCACTGACTGAGATTCAATCCCTGTCACTGACAGAGGGTCAATCCCTGTCACTGACTAAGATTCATTCCCTGTCACTGAGTGAGGGTCTATCCCTGTCACTGACTGAGATTCTATCCCTGTCACTGTCTAAGGTTCAGCCCCAGTCACTGACTGAGGTTCAATCCCTGTCACTGACTGAGATTGAATCTCTGTCACAGACTGAGAGTCAATCCCTGTCATTGACTGAGGTTCAATCCCTGTCACTGAATGAGGTTCAATCCCTGTCACTGACTGAGAGTCAATCACTGTCATTGATTGAGGTTCAATCCCTGTCACTGACTGAGGGTCAATCCCTGTCACTGACTGAGGGTCAATCCCTGTCACTGACTGAGATTGAATCCCTGTCACTGACTGAGGTTCAATCCCTGTCACTGACTGTGGGTCAATCCCTGTCACTGACTGAGGTTCAATCCCTGTCACTGTGTGATGGTCAATCTCTATCACTGACAGAGATTCAATCCCTGTCACTGGCTGAGGTTCAATCCCTGTCACTGACTGAGGCTAAATTCCTGTCACTGACTGAGATTCAATCCCTGTCACTGACTGACGTCCAATCCCTGTCATTGACTGAGGTTCAATCTCCGTCACTGATTGAGATTGAATCCCTGTCACTGACGGAGATTGAATCCCTGTCACTGACTGAGATTCATTCCCTGTCACTGACTGAGGATCAATCCCTGTCACTGACTGAGGCCCAATCCCTGTCACTGACTGAGGATCAATCCCTGTCACTGACTGAGGCTCAATCCCTGTCACTGACTGAGGGTCAATCCCTGTCACTGATTGAGATCCAATCCCTATCACTGACTGAGGATCAATCCCTGTCACTGACTGTTTTAAAAAATTCTCAAGGTCAGGTTCATTGGAGAGTAGTCTGACACAGAACAAACGACCAAGAGGCGAGTCTGCTAGAATATGAGCATTTTATTCCCCGCAGCGTCGCCACAACCAGGTCTCATACTTACAACGGGTCTGGCTTATACTCACTCTACATGTTACCGGAACTGGGAGCTTTCAGTTCTCGTAGAGCGGTTGCCAACAACCCACGCTCGGCGGTTAAACGTAACCCCGGAGCAGACTCCCGGGTCTGGCTTATACTCACTCTACATCTTACCGGAACTGGGAGCCGTCAGTTCTCGTAGAGTGGTTGCCAACAACCCACGCTCGGCGGTTAAACGTAACCCCGGAGCAGACTCACCGAACTGGAGACTTTTCCAGCTGATGTACTCTTTTCCAGATATAAACATTCATGTGAACAGCAGAGCAAGGCTAAAAAACACATTCCATTCTGGTTACATACAGATAAGAAGATTCACACGGGGAGGTGTGTAATAAGATTCACACGGGACTAAGCAACACCTCCATTCCGGTTAGATTCACACATGTATTGGGACATAATTTTAACCCTTTCACCACATTCCACTGCTTGGCCCAATACATGTGTTACATTATGATTCACACATGTATTGGGACATAATTTTACACCACATTCCACTGCTTGGCCCAATACATGTGTTACATTATGATTCACACATGTATTGGGACATAATTTTACACCACATTCCACTGCTTGGCCCAATACATGTGTTACATTATGCTTAATTCAGTTCAATTCGTTTCAGTTAATTTCAGTTCAGTCAATTCAGTGTAGTTCAATTCAGCTCAGTTCAGGTCTGTTCAGTTCAATACAATTGTGTTCAATTCAGTTCCGTCCATTTCAATTCAATTTAGCTCAGTTCCATTTTGTTCCGTTCAATTTGATTCACTTCAGTTCCACTCAGTTCAGTTCCACTCAGTTCAGTTCAGTTCAATCCCATTCAATTCTGTTAACTCCGCTTCAGCTTTTTGGACATGCCCACATCCTCCGCTGTACCCCAGGCAAGGGGTTCTTCGGCAGGACTGGGATCCTCTCAAGGGTGGACAGCAGCGACCCTGGGGTTCCTCCGGTCGCCCACCACCATTTCTCAAACAAACTGCCACGTCATGCCACGGTCCATGCCATCCCGGGACGGTCGGGACCTCCACAGTTTGTTCTTCTGGTTTCTTAGTCTTTTTCCAAAACATTGTTCTGTATCAAAATCTCTCCTCAATTGCGATTGACCCTGCTCGCTGCGCCAAAATGTTTTAAAAAATTCTCAAGGTCAGGTTCGTAGGAGAGTAGTCTGACACAGAACAAACGACCAAGAGGCGAGTCTGCTAGAATATGAGCATTTTATTCCCCGCAGCGTCGCCACAACCAGGTCTCATACTTACAACGGGTCTGGCTTATACTCACTCTACATGTTACCGGAACTGGGAGCCGTCAGTTCTCGTAGAGCGGTTGCCAACAACCCACGCTCGGCGGTTAAACGTAACCCCGGAGCAGACTCACCGAACTGGAGACTTTTCCAGCTGATATACTATTTTCCAGATATAAACATTCATGTGAACAGCAGAGCAAGGCTAAAAAACACATTCCATTCTGGTTACATACAGATAAGAAGATTCACACGGGGAGGTGTGTAATAAGATTCACACGGGACTAAGCAACACCTCCATTCCGGTTAGATTCACACATGTATTGGGACATAATTTTAACCCTTTCACCACACTGACTGAGGGTCAATCCCTGTCACTGACTTAGGTTCAATCACTGTCACTGACTGAGGGTCAATCCCTGTCACTGACTGAGGTTCAATCCCTGTCACTGAGTGAGGGTCAATCCCTGTCACTGACAGAGATTCAATCCCTGTCACTGACTGAGGGTCAATCCCTTTCAGTGACTGAGATTCAATCCCTGTCACTGACTGACGTTCAATCCCTGTCACTGATTGAGGTTCAATCTCTGTCACTGACTGAGATTGAATCTCTGTCACAGATTGAGGTTCAATCCCTGTCACTGACTGAGGTTCAATCCCTGTCACTGACTGAGATTGAATCTCTGTTACAGACTCAGATTCAATCTCTGACACTGACTGATGTTCAATCCCTATCACTGATTGAGGCTCAATCCCTGTCACTGACTGAGGATCAATCCCTGTCAATGACTGAGGCTCAATCCCTGTCACAAACTGAGGTTCAATCCGTGTCACTGACAGGGTCAATCCCTTTCACTGAGTGAGATTCAGTCCCTGTCACTGACTGAGGGTCAATCCCTGTCACTGACTGAGATTCAATCCCTGTCACTGACTGAGGGTCAATCCCTGTCACTGACTGAGGTTCAATCACTGTCACTGACAGGGTCAATCCCTTTCTCTGAGTGAGATTCAGTCCCTGTCACTGACTGAGGCTCAACCCCTGTCACTGACTGAGGTTTAGTCCCTGTCACTGACTGAGGATCAATCCCTGTCACTGATTGAGATTCAATCCCTGTCACTGTCTGAGGGTCAATCCCTGTCACTGACTAAAATTCATTCCCTGTCACAGACTGAGGGTCAATCCCTGTCACTGACTGAGATTCTATCCCTGTCACTGACTGAGGTTCAGCCCCTGTCACTGACTGAGGTTCAATCCCTGTCACTGACTGAGATTGAATCTCTGTCACAGACTGAGAGTCAATCCATGACATTGATTGAGGTTCAATCCCTGTCACTGACTGAGGTTCAATCCCTGTCACTGACTGAGAGTCAATCCCTGTCACTGACTGAGGGTCAATCCCTGTCACTGACTGAGATTGAACCCCTGTCACTGACTGAGATCCATTCGCTGTCACTGACTGACATTCAATCCCCGTCACTGACTGACATTCAATCCCTGTCACTGACTGAGGATCAATCCCTGTCACTGACTGAGGGTCAATCCCTGTCACTGACTGAGATTCAATCCCTGTCACTGGCTGAGGGTCAATCCCTGTCACTGACTGAGGCTCAATCCCTGTCACTGACTTAGATTCAATCCCTGTCACTGACTGACGTTCAATCCCTGTCATTGACTGAGGTTCAGTCTCCGTCACTGACTGAGGGTCAATCCCTGTCACTGACTGACATTCAATCCCTGTCACTGACTGAGGATCAATCCCGGTCACTGACTGAGGGTCAATCTCTGTCACTGACTGAGATTCAATCCCTGTCACTGACCGAGAGTCAATCCCTATCATTGATTGAGGTTCAATCCCTGTCACTGACAGAGATTCAATCCCTGTCACTGACTGAGGGTCAATCCCTGTCACTGACTGAGATTCAATCCCTGTCACTGACTGAGGTTCAATCCCTGACGCTGACTGAGGTTCAATCCCTGTCACTGACTGAGATTCAATCCCTGTCACTGACTGAGGGTCAATTCCTGTCACTGACTGAGATTGAATCCCTGTCACTGACTGAGATTCAATCCCAGTCACTGACTGAGGTTCAATCCCTGTCACTGTGTGAGGGTCAATCTCTGTCACTGACTGAGATTCAATCCCTGTCACTGGCTGAGGTTCAATCCCTTTCACTGACTGAGGCTAAATTCCTGTCACTGACTGAGATTCAATCCCTGTCACTGACGGAGATTGAAACCCTGTCACTGACTGAGATTCATTCCCTGTCACTGACTGAGGATCAATCCCTGTCACTGACTGAGGCCCAATCCCTGTCACTGACTGAGGATCAATCCCTGTCACTGACTGAGGCTCAATCCCTGTCACTGACTAAGGGTCAATCCCTGTCACTGACTGAGGTTCAATCACTGTCACTGACTGAGGGTCAATCCCTGTCACTGACTGAGGTTCCATCCCTGTCACTGAGTGAGGGTCAATCCCTGTCACTTACAGAGATTCAATCCCTGTCACTGACTGAGGGTCAATCCCTTTCAGTGACTGAGATTCAATCCCTGTCACTGACTGACGTTCAATCCCTGTCACTGATTGAGGTTCAATCTCTGTCACTGACTGAGATTGAATCTCTGTCACAGACTGATTTTCAATCCCTGTCACTGACTGAGGTTCAATCCCTGTCACTGACTGAGATTGAATCTCTGTTACAGACTCAGATTCAATCTCTGACACTGACTGATGTTCAATCCCTATCACTGATTGAGGCTCAATCCCTGTCACTGACTGAGGATCAATCCCTGTCAATGACTGAGGCTCAATCCCTGTCACAGACTGATGTTCAATCCGTGTCACTGACAGGGTCAATCCCTTTCACTGAGTGAGATTCAGTCCCTGTCACTGACTGAGGGTCAATCCCTGTCACTGACTGAGATTCAATCCCTGTCACTGACTGAGGGTCAATCCCTGTCACTGACTGAGGGTCAATCACTGTCACTGACAGGGTCAATCCCTTTCTCTGAGTGAGATTCAGTCCCTGTCACTGACTGAGGGTTAATCCCTGTCACTGACTGAGATTCAATCCCTGTCACTGACTGAGGCTCAACCCCTGTCACTGACTGAGGATTAGTCCCTGTCACTGACTGAGGATCTATCCCTGTCACTGACTGAGATTCAATCCCTGTCACTGACTGAGGGTCAATCCCTGTCACTGACTGAGATTCTATCCCTGTCACTGACTGAGGTTCAGCCCCTGTCACTGACTGAGGTTCAATCCCTGTCACTGACTGAGATTGAATCTCTGTCACAGACTGAGAGTCAATCCATGACATTGATTGAGGTTCAATCCCTGTCACTGACTGAGGTTCAATCCCTGTCACTGACTGAGGATCAATCCCTGTCACAGACTGAGGGTCAATCCCTGTCACTGACTGACATTCAATCCCAGTCACTCAATGAGATTCAATCCCTGTCACAGACTGATTTTCAATCCCTGTCACTGACTGAGGTTCAATCCCTGTCACTGACTGAGATTGAATCTCTGTTACAGACTCAGACTCAATCTCTGACACTGACTGATGTTCAATCCCTATCACTGATTGAGGCTCAATCCCTGTCACTGACTGAGGATCAATCCCTGTCAATGACTGAGGCTCAATCCCTGTCACAGACTGATGTTCAATCCGTGTCACTGACAGGGTCAATCCCTTTCACTGAGTGAGATTCAGTCCCTGTCACTGACTGAGGGTCAATCCCTGTCACTGACTGAGATTCAATCCCTGTCACTGACTGAGGGTCAATCCCTGTCACTGACTGAGGGTCAATCACTGTCACTGACAGGGTCAATCCCTTTCTCTGAGTGAGATTCAGTCCCTGTCACTGACTGAGGGTTAATCCCTGTCACTGACTGAGATTCAATCCCTGTCACTGACTGAGGATCAATCCCTGTCACTGACTGAGATTCAATCCCTGTCACTGACTGAGGGTCAATCCCTGTCACTGACTGAGATTCTATCCCTGTCACTGACTGAGGTTCAGCCCCTGTCACTGACTGAGGTTCAATCCCTGTCACTGACTGAGATTGAATCTCTGTCACAGACTGAGAGTCAATCCATGACATTGATTGAGGTTCAATCCCTGTCACTGACTAAGGTTCAATCCCTGTCACTGACTGAGGATCAATCCCTGTCACAGACTGAGGGTCAATCCCTGTCACTGACTGACATTCAATCCCTGTCACTGACTGAGGATCAATCCCTGTCACTGACTGAGGTTCAATCCCTGTCACTGACTGAGATTCAATCCCTGTCACTGGCTGAGGGTCAATCCCTGTCACTGACTGAGGCTCAATCCCTGTCACTGACTGAGATTCAATCCCTGTCACTGACTGACGTTCAATCCGTGTCACTGACTGAGGCTCAATCCCTGTCACTGACTGACATTCAATCCCTGTCACTGACTGAGGATCAATCCCGGTCACTGACTGAGGGTCAATCTCTGTCACTGACTGAGATTCAATCCCTGTCACTGACTGAGAGTCAATCCCTATCATTGATTGAGGTTCAATCCCTGTCACTGACTGAGGTTTAGTCCCTGTCACTGACTGAGGATCAATCCCTGTCACTGACTGAGATTCAATCCCTATCACTGACTGAGGGTCAATCCCTGTCACTGACTGAGGTTCAATCACTGTCACTGACTGAGGGTCAATCCCTGTCACTGACTGAGGGTCAATCCCTGTCACTGACTGAGGGTCAATCACTGTCACTGACAGGGTCAATCCCTTTCTCTGAGTGAGATTCAGTCCCTGTCACTGACTGAGGGTTAATCCCTGTCACTGACTGAGATTCAATCCCTGTCACTGACTGAGGCTCAACCCCTGTCACTGACTGAGGATTAGTCCCTGTCACTGACTGAGGATCAATCCCTGTCACTGACTGAGATTCAATCCCTGTCACTGACTGAGGGTCAATCCCTGTCACTGACTGAGATTCTATCCCTGTCACTGACTGAGGTTCAGCCCCTGTCACTGACTGAGGTTCAATCCCTGTCACTGACTGAGATTGAATCTCTGTCACAGACTGAGAGTCAATCCATGACATTGATTGAGGTTCAATCCCTGTCACTGACTGAGGTTCAATCCCTGTCACTGACTGAGGATCAATCCCTGTCACAGACTGAGGGTCAATCCCTGTCACTGACTGACATTCAATCCCAGTCACTCAATGAGATTCAATCCCTGTCACAGACTGATTTTCAATCCCTGTCACTGACTGAGGTTCAATCCCTGTCACTGACTGAGATTGAATCTCTGTTACAGACTCAGACTCAATCTCTGACACTGACTGATGTTCAATCCCTATCACTGATTGAGGCTCAATCCCTGTCACTGACTGAGGATCAATCTCTGTCAATGACTGAGGCTCAATCCCTGTCACAGACTGATGTTCAATCCGTGTCACTGACAGGGTCAATCCCTTTCACTGAGTGAGATTCAGTCCCTGTCACTGACTGAGGGTCAATCCCTGTCACTGACTGAGATTCAATCCCTGTCACTGACTGAGGGTCAATCCCTGTCACTGACTGAGGGTCAATCACTGTCACTGACAGGGTCAATCCCTTTCTCTGAGTGAGATTCAGTCCCTGTCACTGACTGAGGGTTAATCCCTGTCACTGACTGAGATTCAATCCCTGTCACTGACTGAGGCTCAACCCCTGTCACTGACTGAGGATTAGTCCCTGTCACTGACTGAGGATCTATCCCTGTCACTGACTGAGATTCAATCCCTGTCACTGACTGAGGGTCAATCCCTGTCACTGACTGAGATTCTATCCCTGTCACTGACTGAGGTTCAGCCCCTGTCACTGACTGAGGTTCAATCCCTGTCACTGACTGAGATTGAATCTCTGTCACAGACTGAGAGTCAATCCATGACATTGATTGAGGTTCAATCCCTGTCACTGACTGAGGTTCAATCCCTGTCACTGACTGAGGATCAATCCCTGTCACAGACTGAGGGTCAATCCCTGTCACTGACTGACATTCAATCCCTGTCACTGACTGAGGATCAATCCCTGTCACTGACTGAGGTTCAATCCCTGTCACTGACTGAGATTCAATCCCTGTCACTGGCTGAGGGTCAATCCCTGTCACTGACTGAGGCTCAATCCCTGTCACTGACTGAGATTCAATCCCTGTCACTGACTGACGTTCAATCCGTGTCACTGACTGAGGCTCAATCCCTGTCACTGACTGACATTCAATCCCTGTCACTGACTGAGGATCAATCCCGGTCACTGACTGAGGGTCAATCTCTGTCACTGACTGAGATTCAATCCCTGTCACTGACTGAGAGTCAATCCCTATCATTGATTGAGGTTCAATCCCTGTCACTGACTGAGGTTTAGTCCCTGTCACTGACTGAGGATCAATCCCTGTCACTGACTGAGATTCAATCCCTATCACTGACTGAGGGTCAATCCCTGTCACTGACTGAGGTTCAATCACTGTCACTGACTGAGGGTCAATCCCTGTCACTGACTGAGGTTCAATCCCTGTCACTGAGTGAGGGTCAATCCCTGTCACTGACAGAGATTCCATCCCTGTCACTGACTGAGGGTCAATCCCTTTCAGTGACTGAAATTCAATCCCTGTCACTGACTGACGTTCAATCCCTGTCACTGATTGAGGTTCAATCTCTGTCACTGACTGAGATTGAATCTCTGTCACAGACTGAGGTTCAATTCCTGTCACTGACTGAGGTTCAATCCCTGTCACTGACTGAGATTGAATCTCTGTTACAGACTCAGATTCAATCTCTGACACTGACTGATGTTCAATCCCTATCACTGATTGAGGCTCAATTCCTGTCACTGACTGAGGATCAATCCCTGTCAATGACTGAGGCTCAATCCCTGTCACAGACTGAGGTTCAATCCGTGTCACTGACAGGGTCAATCCCTTTCACTGAGTGAGATTCAGTCCCTGTCACTGACTGAGGGTCAATCCCTGTCACTGACTGAGATTCAATCCCTGTCACTGACTGAGGGTCAATCCCTGTCACTGACTGAGGTTCAATCACTGTCACTGACAGGGTCAATCCCTTTCTCTGAGTGAGATTCAGTCCCTGTCACTGACTGAGGATTAATCCCTGTCACTGACTGAGATTCAATCCCTGTCACTGACTGAGATTCAATCCCTGTCACTGACTGAGGTTCAATCCCTGTCACTGACTGAGATTCAATCCCTGTCACTGACTGAGGGTCAATCCCTGTCACTGACTGAGGGTCAATCCCTGTCACTGACTGAGGGTCAATACCTGTCACTGACTGAGATTGAATCCCTGTCACTGACTGAGATTCAATCCCAGTCACTGTCTGAGGTTCAATCCCTGTCACTACCTGAGATTCAATCCCTGTCACTGACTGAGGATCAATCCCTGTCATAGACCAAGGGTCAATCCCTGTCACTGACTGAGGATCAATCCCTGTCATTGACTCAGTGTCAAGCCCTGTCACTGACTGTGGATCAATCCCTGTCACAGACTGAGGGTCAATCCCAATCACTGACTAAGGATCAATTCCTGTCACCGACTGAGATTCAATCCCTGTCACTGACTGAGGATCAATCCCTGTCACTGACTGAGGCTCAATCCCTGTCACTGACTGAGGGTCAATCCCTGTCACTGACTGAGATTCAATCCCTGTCACTGACTGAGGATCAATCCCTGTCACTGACTGAGGCTCAATCCCTGTAACTGACTGATGTTCAATCACTGTCACTGACTGAGGGTCAATCCCTGTCACTGACTGAGGTTCAATCCCTGTCACTGAGTGAGGGTCAATCCCTTTCAGTGACTGAGATTCAATCCCTGTCAGTAGCTGAGGGTCAATCCCTTTCAGTGACTGAGATTCAATCCCTGTCACTGACTGAGATTCAATCCCTGACACTGACTGAGATTGAATCCCTGTCACTGACTGAGATTCATTCACTGTCACTGAGTTAGGGTCAATCCCTGTCACTGTGTGAGGGTCATTCCCTTTCAGTGACTGAGATTCAATCCCTGTCACTGGCTGAGGGTCAATCCCTTTCAGTGACTGAGATTCAATCCCTGTCACTGACTGAGGTTCAATCACTGTCACTGACCGAGGGTCAATCCCTGTCACTGACTGTGGTTCAATCCCTGTCACTGAGTGAGGGTCAATCCCTGTCACTGACTGAGGATGAATCCCTGTCACTGACTGAGATTCAATCCCTGTCACTGACTGAGGTTCAATCACTGTCACTGTCACTGACCGAGGGTCAATCCCTGTCACTGACTGAGGTTCAATCCCTGTCACTGAGTGAGGGTCAATCCCTGTCACTGACTGTGGATCAATCCCTGTCACAGACTGAGGGTCAATCCCTATCACTGACTAAGGATCAATCCCTGTCACTGACAGAGATTCAATCCCTGTCACTGGCTGAGGGTCAATCCCTGTCATTGACTGAGGCTCATTCCCTGTCACTGACTGAGATTCAATCCCTGTCACTGACTGACGTTCAATCCCTGTCACTGACTGAGGTTCAATCTCTGTCACTGACTGAGGTTTAATCCCTGTCACTGACCGAGATTGAATCTCTGTCACAGACTCAGATTCAATCTCTGACACTGACTGATGTTCAATCCCAGTCATTAACTAAGGTTCAATCCCTGTCACTGACTGACGTTCAATCCCTGTCATTGACTGAGGTTCAATCTCCGTCACTGACTGAGATTGAATCCCTGTCACTGACGGAGATTGAATCCCTGTCACTGACTGAGATTCATTCCCTGTCACTGACTGAGGATCAATCCCTGTCACTGACTGAGGCCCAATCCCTGTCACTGACTGAGGATCAATCCCTGTCACTGACTAAGGCTCAATCCCTGTCACTGACTGAGATTCAATCCCTGTCACTGACTGAGGATCAATCCCTGTCACTGACTGAGGGTCAATCCCTGTCACTGATTGAGATCCAATCCCTGTCACTGACTGAGGATCAATCCCTGTCACTGACTGAGGGTCAATCCCTGTCACTGACTGAGGTTCAATCACTGTCACTGACTGAGGGTCAATCCCTGTCACTGAGTGAGGTTCAATGCCTGTCACTGAGTGAGGGTCAATCCCTGTCACTGACAGAGATTCAATCCCTGTCACTGACTGAGGCTCAATCCCTTTCAGTGACTGAGATTCAATCCCTGTCACTGACTGACGTTCAATCCCTGTCACTGATTGTGTTTCAATCTCTGTCACTGACTGATGTTCAATCCCTATCACTGATTGAGGCTCAATCCCTGTCACTGACTGAGGATCAATCCCTGTCAATGACTGAGGCTCAATCCCTGTCACAGACTGATGTTCAATCCGTGTCACTGACAGGGTCAATCCCTTTCACTGAGTGAGATTCAGTCCCTGTCACTGACTGAGGGTCAATCCCTGTCACTGACTGAGATTCAATCCGTGTCACTGACTGAGGGTCAATCCCTGTCACTGACTGAGGTTCAATCACTGTCACTGACAGGGTCAATCCCTTTCTCTGAGTGAGATTCAGTCCCTGTCACGGACTGAGGGTTAATCCCTGTCACTGACTGAGATTCAAGCCCTGTCACTGACTGAGGCTCAACCCCTGTCACTGACTGAGGTTTAGTCCCTGTCACTGACTGAGGATCAATCCCTGTCACTGACTGAGATTCAATCCCTGTCACTGACTGAGGGTCAATCCCTGTCACTGACTAAAATTCATTCCCTGTCACAGACTGAGGGTCAATCCCTGTCACTGACTGAGATTCTATCCCTGTCACTGACTGAGGTTCAGCCCCTGTCACTGACTGAGGTTCAATCCCTGTCACGGACTGAGATTGAATCTCTGTCACAGACTGAGAGTCAATCCATGACATTGATTGAGGTTCAATCCCTGTCACTGACTGAGGTTCAATCCCTGTCACTGACTGAGGGTCAATCCCTGTCACTGACTGAGATTGAATCCCTGTCACTGACTGAGATTCAATCCCTGTCACTGGCTGAGGGTCAATCCCTGTCACTGACTGAGGCTCAATCCCTGTCACTGACTGAGATTCAATCCCTGTCACTGACTGACGTTCAATCCCTGTCATTGACTGAGGTTCAGTCTCCGTCACTGACTGAGGGTCAATCCCTGTCACTGACTGACATTCAATCCCTGTCACTGACTGAGGATCAATCCCTGTCTCTGACTGAGGGTCAATCTCTGTCACTGACTGAGATTCAATCCCTGTCACTGACTGAGAGTCAATCCCTATCATTGATTGAGGTTCAATCCCTGTCACTGACTGAGGTTTAGTCCCTGTCACTGACTGAGGGTCAATCCCTGTCACTGACTGAGGTTCAATCACTGTCACTGACTGAGGGTCAATCCCTGTCACTGACTGAGGTTCAATCCCTGTCACTGACAGAGATTCAATCCCTGTCACTGACTGAGGGTCAATCCCTTTCAGTGACTGAAATTCAATCCCTGTCACTGACTGACGTTCAATCCCTGTCACTGATTGAGGTTCAATCTCTGTCACTGACTGAGATTGAATCTCTGTCACAGACTGAGGGTCAATCTCTGTCACTGACTGAGATTCAATCCCTGTCACTGACTGAGAGTCAATCCCTATCATTGATTGAGGTTCAATCCCTGTCACTGACTAAAATTCATTCCCTGTCACTGACTGAGGGTCAATCCCTGTCACTGACTGAGGTTCAATCACTGTCACTGACTGAGGGTCAATCCCTGTCACTGACTGAGGTTCAATCCCTGTCACTGACAGAGATTCAATCCCTGTCACTGACTGAGGGTCAATCCCTTTCAGTGACTGAAATTCAATCCCTGTCACTGACTGACGTTCAATCCCTGTCACTGATTGAGGTTCAATCTCTGTCACTGACTGAGATTGAATCTCTGTCACAGACTGAGGTTCAATCCCTGTCACTGACTGAGGTTCAATCCCTGTCACTGACTGAGATTGAATCTCTGTTACAGACTCAGATTCAATCTCTGACACTGACTGATGTTCAATCCCTATCACTGATTGAGGCTCAATTCCTGTCAC
This sequence comes from Chiloscyllium plagiosum, assembly GCF_037043375.1. Lineage (NCBI taxonomy): Eukaryota > Metazoa > Chordata > Chondrichthyes > Orectolobiformes > Hemiscylliidae > Chiloscyllium > Chiloscyllium plagiosum. The sequence continues at coordinate 93,091,953 of NW_028270180.1, read as the reverse complement.
TGACTGAGGATCAATCCCTGTCAATGACTGAGGCTCAATCCCGGTCACAGACTGAGGTTCAATCCGTGTCACTGACAGGGTCAATCCCTTTCACTGAGTGAGATTCAGTCCCTGTCACTGACTGAGGGTCAATCCCTGTCACTGACTGAGATTCAATCCCTGTCACTGACTGAGGGTCAATCCCTGTCACTGACTGAGGTTCAATCACTGTCACTGACAGGGTCAATCCCTTTCTCTGAGTGAGATTCAGTCCCTGTCACTGACTGAGGATTAATCCCTGTCACTGACTGAGATTCAATCCCTGTCACTGACTGAGATTCAATCCCTGTCACTGACTGAGGTTCAATCCCTGACACTGACTGAGGTTCAATCCCTGTCACTGACTGAGATTCAATCCCTGTCACTGACTGAGGGTCAATCCCTGTCACTGACTGAGGGTCAATACCTGTCACTGACTGAGATTGAATCCCTGTCACTGACTGAGATTCAATCCCAGTCACTGTCTGAGGTTCAATCCCTGTAACTACCTAAGATTCAATCCCTGTCACTGACTGAGGATCAATCCCTGTCATAGACCAAGGGTCAATCCATGTCACTGACTGAGGATCAATCCCTGTCATTGACTCAGTGTCAAGCCCTGTCACTGACTGTGGATCAATCCCTGTCACAGACTGAGGGTCAATCCCAATCACTGACTAAGGATCAATTCCTGTCACCGACTGAGATTCAATCCCTTTCACTGAGTGAGATTCAGTCCCTGTCACTGACTGAGGGTCAATCCCTGTCACTGACTGAGATTCAATCCCTGTCACTGACTGAGGGTCAATCCCTGTCACTGACTGAGGTTCAATCACTGTCACTGACAGGGTCAATCACTTTCTCTGAGTGAGATTCAGTCCCTGTCACTGACTGAGGATTAATCCCTGTCACTGACTGAGATTCAATCCCTGTCACTGACTGAGATTCAATCCCTGTCACTGACTGAGGTTCAATCCCTGTCACTGACTGAGATTCAATCCCTGTCACTGACTGAGGGTCAATCCCTGTCACTGACTGAGGGTCAATCCCTGTCACTGACTGAGGGTCAATACCTGTCACTGACTGAGATTGAATCCCTGTCACTGACTGAGATTCAATCCCAGTCACTGTCTGAGGTTCAATCCCTGTCACTACCTGAGATTCAATCCCTGTCACTGACTGAGGATCAATCCCTGTCATAGACCAAGGGTCAATCCATGTCACTGACTGAGGATCAATCCCTGTCATTGACTCAGTGTCAAGCCCTGTCACTGACTGTGGATCAATCCCTGTCACAGACTGAGGGTCAATCCCAATCACTGACTAAGGATCAATTCCTGTCACCGACTGAGATTCAATCCCTGTCACTGACTGAGGATCAATCCCTGTCACTGACTGAGGCTCTATCCCTGTCACTGACTGAGGGTCAATCCCTGTCACTGACTGAGATTCAATCCCTGTCACTGACTGAGGATCAATCCCTGTCACTGACTGAGGCTCAATCCCTGTAACTGACTGATGTTCAATCACTGTCACTGACTGAGGGTCAATCCCTGTCACTGACTGAGGTTCAATCCCTGTCACTGAGTGAGGGTCAATCCCTTTCAGTGACTGAGATTCAATCCCTGTCACTAGCTGAGGGTCAATCCCTTTCAGTGACTGAGATTCAATCCCTGTCACTGACTGAGATTCAATCCCTGACACTGACTGAGATTGAATCCCTGTCACTGACTGAGATTCATTCCCTTTCACTGAGTTAGGGTCAATCCCTGTCACTGTGTGAGGGTCATTCCCTTTCAGTGACTGAGATTCAATCCCTGTCACTGGCTGAGGGTCAATCCCTTTCAGTGACTGAGATTCAATCCCTGTCACTGACTGAGGTTCAATCACTGTCACTGACCGAGGGTCAATCCCTGTCACTGACTGTGGTTCAATCCCTGTCACTGAGTGAGGGTCAATCCCTGTCACTGACTGAGGATGAATCCCTGTCACTGACTGAGATTCAATCCCTGTCACTGACTGAGGTTCAATCACTGTCACTGTCACTGACCGAGGGTCAATCCCTGTCACTGACTGAGGTTCAATCCCTGTCACTGAGTGAGGGTCAATCCCTGTCACTGACTGTGGATCAATCCCTGTCACAGACTGAGGGTCAATCCCTATCACTGACTAAGGATCAATCCCTGTCACTGACAGAGATTCAATCCCTGTCACTGGCTGAGGGTCAATCCCTGTCATTGACTGAGGCTCATTCCCTGTCACTGACTGAGATTCAATCCCTGTCACTGACTGACGTTCAATCCCTGTCACTGACTGAGGTTCAATCTCTGTCACTGACTGAGGTTTAATCCCTGTCACTGACCGAGATTGAATCTCTGTCACAGACTCAGATTCAATCTCTGACACTGACTGATGTTCAATCCCAGTCATTAACTAAGGTTCAATCCCTGTCACTGACTGACGTTCAATCCCTGTCATTGACTGAGGTTCAATCTCCGTCACTGACTGAGATTGAATCCCTGTCACTGACGGAGATTGAATCCCTGTCACTGACTGAGATTCATTCCCTGTCACTGACTGAGGATCAATCCCTGTCACTGACTGAGGCCCAATCCCTGTCACTGACTGAGGATCAATCCCTGTCACTGACTAAGGCTCAATCCCTGTCACTGACTGAGATTCAATCCCTGTCACTGACTGAGGATCAATCCCTGTCACTGACTGAGGGTCAATCCCTGTCACTGATTGAGATCCAATCCCTGTCACTGACTGAGGATCAATCCCTGTCACTGACTGAGGGTCAATCCCTGTCACTGACTGAGGTTCAATCACTGTCACTGACTGAGGGTCAATCCCTGTCACTGAGTGAGGTTCAATCCCTGTCACTGAGTGAGGGTCAATCCCTGTCACTGACAGAGATTCAATCCCTGTCACTGACTGAGGCTCAATCCCTTTCAGTGACTGAGATTCAATCCCTGTCACTGACTGACGTTCAATCCCTGTCACTGATTGAGTTTCAATCTCTGTCACTGACTGATGTTCAATCCCTATCACTGATTGAGGCTCAATCCCTGTCACTGACTGAGGATCAATCCCTGTCAATGACTGAGGCTCAATCCCTGTCACAGACTGATGTTCAATCCGTGTCACTGACAGGGTCAATCCCTTTCACTGAGTGAGATTCAGTCCCTGTCACTGACTGAGGGTCAATCCCTGTCACTGACTGAGATTCAATCCGTGTCACTGACTGAGGGTCAATCCCTGTCACTGACTGAGGTTCAATCACTGTCACTGACAGGGTCAATCCCTTTCTCTGAGTGAGATTCAGTCCCTGTCACGGACTGAGGGTTAATCCCTGTCACTGACTGAGATTCAAGCCCTGTCACTGACTGAGGCTCAACCCCTGTCACTGACTGAGGTTTAGTCCCTGTCACTGACTGAGGATCAATCCCTGTCACTGACTGAGATTCAATCCCTGTCACTGACTGAGGGTCAATCCCTGTCACTGACTAAAATTCATTCCCTGTCACAGACTGAGGGTCAATCCCTGTCACTGACTGAGATTCTATCCCTGTCACTGACTGAGGTTCAGCCCCTGTCACTGACTGAGGTTCAATCCCTGTCACGGACAGAGATTGAATCTCTGTCACAGACTGAGAGTCAATCCATGACATTGATTGAGGTTCAATCCCTGTCACTGACTGAGGTTCAATCCCTGTCACTGACTGAGGGTCAATCCCTGTCACTGACTGAGATTGAATCCCTGTCACTGACTGAGATTCAATCCCTGTCACTGGCTGAGGGTCAATCCCTGTCACTGACTGAGGCTCAATCCCTGTCACTGACTGAGATTCAATCCCTGTCACTGACTGACATTCAATCCCTGTCATTGACTGAGGTTCAGTCTCCGTCACTGACTGAGGGTCAATCCCTGTCACTGACTGACATTCAATCCCTGTCACTGACTGAGGATCAATCCCTGTCTCTGACTGAGGGTCAATCTCTGTCACTGACTGAGATTCAATCCCTGTCACTGACTGAGAGTCAATCCCTATCATTGATTGAGGTTCAATCCCTGTCACTGACTGATGTTTAGTCCCTGTCACTGACTGAGGATCAATCCCTGTCACTGACTGAGATTCAATCCCTATCACTGACTGAGGGTCAATCCCTGTCACTGACTAAAATTCATTCCCTGTCACTGACTGAGGGTCAATCCCTGTCACTGACTGAGGTTCAATCACTGTCACTGACTGAGGGTCAATCCCTGTCACTGACTGAGGTTCAATCCCTGTCACTGACAGAGATTCAATCCCTGTCACTGACTGAGGGTCAATCCCTTTCAGTGACTGAAATTCAATCCCTGTCACTGACTGACGTTCAATCCCTGTCACTGATTGAGGTTCAATCTCTGTCACTGACTGAGATTGAATCTCTGTCACAGACTGAGGTTCAATCCCTGTCACTGACTGAGGTTCAATCCCTGTCACTGACTGAGATTGAATCTCTGTTACAGACTCAGATTCATTCTCTGACACTGACTGATGTTCAATCCCTATCACTGATTGAGGCTCAATTCCTGTCACTGACTGAGGATCAATCCCTGTCAATGACTGAGGCTCAATCCCGGTCACAGACTGAGGTTCAATCCGTGTCACTGACAGGGTCAATCCCTTTCACTGAGTGAGATTCAGTCCCTGTCACTGACTGAGGGTCAATCCCTGTCACTGACTGAGATTCAATCCCTGTCACTGACTGAGGGTCAATCCCTGTCACTGACTGAGGTTCAATCACTGTCACTGACAGGGTCAATCCCTTTCTCTGAGTGAGATTCAGTCCCTGTCACTGACTGAGGATTAATCCCTGTCACTGACTGAGATTCAATCCCTGTCACTGACTGAGATTCAATCCCTGTCACTGACTGAGGTTCAATCCCTGACACTGACTGAGGTTCAATCCCTGTCACTGACTGAGATTCAATCCCTGTCACTGACTGAGGGTCAATCCCTGTCACTGACTGAGGGTCAATACCTGTCACTGACTGAGATTGAATCCCTGTCACTGACTGAGATTCAATCCCAGTCACTGTCTGAGGTTCAATCCCTGTAACTACCTGAGATTCAATCCCTGTCACTGACTGAGGATCAATCCCTGTCATAGACCAAGGGTCGATCCATGTCACTGACTGAGGATCAATCCCTGTCATTGACTCAGTGTCAAGCCCTGACACTGACTGTGGATCAATCCCTGTCACAGACTGAGGGTCAATCCCAATCACTGAATAAGGATCAATTCCTGTCACCGACTGAGATTCAATCCCTGTCACTGACTGAGGATCAATCCCTGTCACTGACTGAGGCTCAATCCCTGTCACTGACTGAGGGTCAATCCCTGTCACTGACTGAGATTCAATCCCTGTCACTGACTGAGGATCAATCCCTGTCACTGACTGAGGCTCAATCCCTGTAACTGACTGAGGTTCAATCACTGTCACTGACTGAGGGTCAATCCCTGTCACTGACTGAGGTTCAATCCCTGTCACTGAGTGAGGGTCAATCCCTTTCAGTGACTGAGATTCAATCCCTGTCACTGGCTGAGGGTCAATCCCTTTCAGTGACTGAGATTCAATCCCTGTCACTGACTGAGATTCAATCCCTGATACTGACTGAGATTGAATCCCTGTCACTGACTGAGATTCATTCCCTGTCACTGAGTTAGGGTCAATCCCTGTCACTGTGTGAGGGTCATTCCCTTTCAGTGACTGAGATTCAATCCCTGTCACTGGCTGAGGGTCAATCCCTTTCAGTGATTGAGTTTCAATCCCTGTCACTGACTGAGGTTCAATCACTGACACTGACTGATGTTCAATCCCTGTCACTGACTGTGGTTCAATCCCTGTCACTGACTGACGTTCAATCCCTGTCATTGACTGAGGTTCAATCTCCGTCACTGACTGAGATTGAATCCCTGTCACTGACGGAGATTGAATCCCTGTCACTGACTGAGATTCATTCCCTGTCACTGACTGAGGATCAATCCCTGTCACTGACTGAGGCCCAATCCCTGTCACTGACTGAGGATCAATCCCTGTCACTGACTAAGGCTCAATCCCTGTCACTGACTGAGGGTCAATCCCTGTCACTGATTGAGATCCAATCCCTGTCACTGACTGAGGATCAATCCCTGTCACTGACTGAGGGTCAATCCCTGTCACTGACTGAGGTTCAATCACTGTCACTGACTGAGGGTCAATCCCTGTCACTGAGTGAGGTTCAATCCCTGTCACTGAGTGAGGGTCAATCCCTATCACTGACAGAGATTCAATCCCTGTCACTGACTGAGGCTCAATCCCTTTCAGTGACTGAGATTCAATCCCTGTCACTGACTGACGTTCAATCCCTGTCACTGACTGAGGCTCAACCCCTGTCACTGACTGAGGTTTAGTCCCTGTCACTGACTGAGGATCAATCCCTGTCACTGACTGAGATTCAATCCCTGTCACTGACTGAGGGTCAATCCCTGTCACTGACTGAGATTCTACCCCTGTCACTGACTGAGGTTCAGCCCCTGTCACTGACTGAGGGTCAATCCCTGTCACTGATTGAGATCCAATCCCTGTCACTGACTGAGGATCAATCCCTGTCACTGACTGAGGTTCAATCCCTGTCACTGACTGAGGTTCAATCCCTGTCACTGACTGAGGTTCAATCCCTGTCACTGAGTGAGGGTCAATCCCTGTCACTGACTGTGGATCAATCCCTGTCACAGACTGAGGGTCAATCCCTATCACTGACTAAGGATCAATTCCTGTCACCGACTGAGATTCAATCCCTGTCATTGACTGAGGATCAATCCCTGTCACTGACTGAGGATGAATCCCTGTCACTGACTGAGATTCAATCCCTGTCACTGACTGAGGTTCAATCACTGTCACTGACCGAGGGTCAATCCCTGTCACTGACTGAGGGTCAATCCCTGTCACTGAGTGAGGGTCAATCCCTGTCACTGACTGTGGATCAATCCCTGTCACAGACTGAGGGTCAATCCCTATCACTGACTAAGGATCAATCCCTGTCACTGACAGAGATTCAATCCCTGTCACTGACTGAGGGTCAATCCCTTTCAGTGACTGATATTCAATCCCTGTCACTGGCTGAGGGTCAATCCCTGTCACTGACTGAGGCTCATTCCCTGTCACTGACTGAGATTCAGTCCCTGTCACTGACAGATCGTTCAATCCCTGTCACTGACTGAGGTTCAAATTCTGTCACTGACTGAGGGTCAATCCCTGTCACTGACTGAGATTGAATCTCTGTCACAGACTCAGATTCAATCTCTGACACTGACTGATGTTCAATCCCTGTCATTAACTAAGGTTCAATCCCTGTCACTGACTGAGGGTCAATCCCTGTCACTGACTGAGGTTCAATCACTGTCACTGACTGAGGGTCAATCCCTGTCACTGACTGAGGTTCAATCCCTGTCACTGACTGAGGCTCAACCCCTGTCACTGACTGAGGTTTAGTCCCTGTCACTGACTGAGGGTCAATCCCTGTCACTGACTGAGATTCAATCCCTGTCACTGACTGAGGGTCAATCCCTTTCAGTGACTGAGGGTCAATCCCTGTCACTGACTGACGTTCAATCCCTGTCACTGATTGAGGTTCAATCTCTGTCACTGACTGAGATTGAATCTCTGTCACAGACTGAGGTTCAATCCATGTCACTGACTGAGGATCAATCCCTGTCATTGACTCAGTGTCAAGCCCTGTCACTGACTGTGGATCAATCCCTGTCACAGACTGAGGGTCAATCCCTATCACTGACTAAGGATCAATTCCTGTCACCGACTGAGATTCAATCCCTGTCACTGACTGAGGATCAATCCCTTTCACTGACTGAGGCTCAATCCCTGTCACTGACTGAGGGTCAATCCCTGTCACTGACTGAGATTCAATCCCTGTCACTGACTGAGGATCAATCCCTGTCACTGATTGAGGTTCAATCTCTGTCACTGACCAAGGGTCAATCCATGTCACTGACTGAGGATCAATCCCTGTCATTGACTCAGTGTCAAGCCCTGTCACTGACTGTGGATCAATCCCTGTCACAGACTGAGGGTCAATCCCTATCACTGACTAAGGATCAATTCCTGTCACCGACTGAGATTCAATCCCTGTCACTGACTGAGGATCAATCCCTTTCACTGACTGAGGCTCAATCCCTGTCACTGACTGAGGGTCAATCCCTGTCACTGACTGAGATTCAATCCCTGTCACTGACTGAGGATCAATCCCTGTCACTGACTGAGGCTCAATCCCTGTCACTGACTGAGGTTCAATCACTGTCACTGACTGAGGGTCAATCCCTGTCACTGACTGAGGTTCAATCCCTGTCACTGACTGAGATTCATTCCCTGTCACTGAGTTAGGGTCAATCTCTGTCACTGAGTGAGGGTCATTCCCTTTCAGTGACTGAGATTCAATCCCTGTCACTGGCTGAGGGTCAATCCCTTTCAGTGACTGAGATTCAATCCCTGTCACTGACTGAGATTCAATCCCTGTCACTGACTGAGATTGAATCCCTGTCACTGACTGAGATTCATTCCCTGTCACTGAGTTAGGGTCAATCTCTGTCACTGAGTGAGGGTCATTCCCTTTCAGTGACTGAGATTCAATCCCTGTCACTGGCTGAGGATCAATCCCTTTCAGTGACTGAGATTCAATCCCTGTCACTGACTGAGGTTCAATCACTGTCACTGACCGAGGGTCAATCCCTGTCACTGACTGAGGTTCAATCCCTGTCACTGAGTGAGGGTCAATCCCTGTCACTGACTGAGGATGAGTCCCTGTCACTGACTGAGGTCCAATCCCTGTCACTGACTGAGGATCGATCCCTGTCACTGACTGAGGCTCAATCCCTGTCACTGAATGAGGGTCAATCTCTGTCACTGAGTGAGGGTCATTCCCTTTCATTGACTGAGATTCAATCCCTGTCACTGGCTGAGGATCAATCCCTTTCAGTGACTGAGATTCAATCCCTGTCACTGACTGAGGTTCAATCACTGTCACTGACCGAGGGTCAATCCCTGTCACTGACTGAGGTTCAATCCCTGTCACTGAGTGAGGGTCAATCCCTGTCACTGACTGAGGATGAATCCCTGTCACTGACTGAGGTCCAATCCCTGTCACTGACTGAGGATCGATCCCTGTCACTGACTGAGGCTCAATCCCTGTCACTGAATGAGGGTCAATCCCTGTCACTGAGTGAGGATCAATCCCTGTCACTGACTGAGATTCAATCCCTGTCACTGACTGAGGATCAATCTCTGTCACTGACTGAGGCTCAATCCCTGTCACTGACTGAGGGTCAATCCCTGTCACTGACTGTGGGTCAATCCCTGTCACTGATTGAGGGTCAATCCCTGTCACTGACAGAGATTCAATCCCTGTCACTGACTGAGGGTCAATCCCTTTCAGTGACTGAGGCTCAATCCCTGTCACTGACTGAGGTTCAATCACTGTCACTGACTGAGGGTCAATCCCTGTCACTGACTGAGGTTCAATCCCTGTCACTGAGTGAGGGTCAATCCCTGTCACAGACTGAGGGTCAATCCCTATCACTGACTAAGGGTCAATTCCTGTCACCGACTGAGATTCAATCCCTGTCACTGACTGAGGATCAATCCCTGTCACTGACTGAGGCTCAATCCCTGTCACTGACTGAGGGTCAATCCCTGTCACTGACTGAGATTCATTCCCTGTCACTGGCTGAGGGTCAATCCCTTTCAGTGACTGAGATTCAATCCCTGTCACTGACTGAGATTCAATCCCTGATACTGACTGAGATTGAATCCCTGTCACTGACTGAGATTCATTCCCTGTCACTGAGTTAGGGTCAATCCCTGTCACTGTGTGAGGGTCATTCCCTTTCAGTGACTGAGATTCAATCCCTGTCACTGGCTGAGGGTCAATCCCTTTCAGTGATTGAGTTTCAATCCCTGTCACTGACTGAGGTTCAATCACTGACACTGACTGATGTTCAATCCCTGTCACTGACTGTGGTTCAATCCCTGTCACTGACTGACGTTCAATCCCTGTCATTGACTGAGGTTCAATCTCCGTCACTGACTGAGATTGAATCCCTGTCACTGACGGAGATTGAATCCCTGTCACTGACTGAGATTCATTCCCTGTCACTGACTGAGGATCAATCCCTGTCACTGACTGAGGCCCAATCCCTGACACTGACTGAGGATCAATCCCTGTCACTGACTAAGGCTCAATCCCTGTCACTGACTGAGGGTCAATCCCTGTCACTGATTGAGATCCAATCCCTGTCACTGACTGAGGATCAATCCCTGTCACTGACTGAGGGTCAATCCCTGTCACTGACTGAGGTTCAATCACTGTCACTGACTGAGGGTCAATCCCTGTCACTGAGTGAGGTTCAATCCCTGTCACTGAGTGAGGGTCAATCCCTATCACTGACAGAGATTCAATCCCTGTCACTGACTGAGGCTCAATCCCTTTCAGTGACTGAGATTCAATCCCTGTCACTGACTGACGTTCAATCCCTGTCACTGACTGAGGCTCAACCCCTGTCACTGACTGAGGTTTAGTCCCTGTCACTGACTGAGGATCAATCCCTGTCACTGACTGAGATTCAATCCCTGTCACTGACTGAGGGTCAATCCCTGTCACTGACTGAGATTCTACCCCTGTCACTGACTGAGGTTCAGCCCCTGTCACTGACTGAGGTTCAATCCCTGTCACTGACTGAGATTGAATCTCTGTCACAGACTGAGAGTCAATCCATGACATTGATTGAGGTTCAATCCCTGTCACTGACTGAGGTTCAATCCCTGTCACTGACTGAGGTTCAATCCCTGTCACTGAGTGAGGGTCAATCCCTGTCACTGACTGTGGATCAATCCCTGTCACAGACTGAGGGTCAATCCCTATCACTGACTAAGGATCAATTCCTGTCACCGACTGAGATTCAATCCCTGTCATTGACTGAGGATCAATCCCTGTCACTGACTGAGGATGAATCCCTGTCACTGACTGAGATTCAATCCCTGTCACTGACTGAGGTTCAATCACTGTCACTGACCGAGGGTCAATCCCTGTCACTGACTGAGGGTCAATCCCTGTCACTGAGTGAGGGTCAATCCCTGTCACTGACTGTGGATCAATCCCTGTCACAGACTGAGGGTCAATCCCTATCACTGACTAAGGATCAATCCCTGTCACTGACAGAGATTCAATCCCTGTCACTGACTGAGGGTCAATCCCTTTCAGTGACTGATATTCAATCCCTGTCACTGGCTGAGGGTCAATCCCTGTCACTGACTGAGGCTCATTCCCTGTCACTGACTGAGATTCAGTCCCTGTCACTGACAGATCGTTCAATCCCTGTCACTGACTGAGGTTCAAATTCTGTCACTGACTGAGGGTCAATCCCTGTCACTGACTGAGATTGAATCTCTGTCACAGACTCAGATTCAATCTCTGACACTGACTGATGTTCAATCCCTGTCATTAACTAAGGTTCAATCCCTGTCACTGACTGAGGGTCAATCCCTGTCACTGACTGAGGTTCAATCACTGTCACTGACTGAGGGTCAATCCCTGTCACTGACTGAGGTTCAATCCCTGTCACTGACTGAGGCTCAACCCCTGTCACTGACTGAGGTTTAGTCCCTGTCACTGACTGAGGGTCAATCCCTGTCACTGACTGAGATTCAATCCCTGTCACTGACTGAGGGTCAATCCCTTTCAGTGACTGAGGGTCAATCCCTGTCACTGACTGACGTTCAATCCCTGTCACTGATTGAGGTTCAATCTCTGTCACTGACTGAGATTGAATCTCTGTCACAGACTGAGGTTCAATCCATGTCACTGACTGAGGATCAATCCCTGTCATTGACTCAGTGTCAAGCCCTGTCACTGACTGTGGATCAATCCCTGTCACAGACTGAGGGTCAATCCCTATCACTGACTAAGGATCAATTCCTGTCACCGACTGAGATTCAATCCCTGTCACTGACTGAGGATCAATCCCTTTCACTGACTGAGGCTCAATCCCTGTCACTGACTGAGGGTCAATCCCTGTCACTGACTGAGATTCAATCCCTGTCACTGACTGAGGATCAATCCCTGTCACTGATTGAGGTTCAATCTCTGTCACTGACCAAGGGTCAATCCATGTCACTGACTGAGGATCAATCCCTGTCATTGACTCAGTGTCAAGCCCTGTCACTGACTGTGGATCAATCCCTGTCACAGACTGAGGGTCAATCCCTATCACTGACTAAGGATCAATTCCTGTCACCGACTGAGATTCAATCCCTGTCACTGACTGAGGATCAATCCCTTTCACTGACTGAGGCTCAATCCCTGTCACTGACTGAGGGTCAATCCCTGTCACTGACTGAGATTCAATCCCTGTCACTGACTGAGGATCAATCCCTGTCACTGACTGAGGCTCAATCCCTGTCACTGACTGAGGTTCAATCACTGTCACTGACTGAGGGTCAATCCCTGTCACTGACTGAGGTTCAATCCCTGTCACTGACTGAGATTCATTCCCTGTCACTGAGTTAGGGTCAATCTCTGTCACTGAGTGAGGGTCATTCCCTTTCAGTGACTGAGATTCAATCCCTGTCACTGGCTGAGGGTCAATCCCTTTCAGTGACTGAGATTCAATCCCTGTCACTGACTGAGATTCAATCCCAGTCACTGACTGAGATTGAATCCCTGTCACTGACTGAGATTCATTCCCTGTCACTGAGTTAGGGTCAATCTCTGTCACTGAGTGAGGGTCATTCCCTTTCAGTGACTGAGATTCAATCCCTGTCACTGGCTGAGGATCAATCCCTTTCAGTGACTGAGATTCAATCCCTGTCACTGACTGAGGTTCAATCACTGTCACTGACCGAGGGTCAATCCCTGTCACTGACTGAGGTTCAATCCCTGTCACTGAGTGAGGGTCAATCCCTGTCACTGACTGAGGATGAGTCCCTGTCACTGACTGAGGTCCAATCCCTGTCACTGACTGAGGATCGATCCCTGTCACTGACTGAGGCTCAATCCCTGTCACTGAATGAGGGTCAATCCCTGTCACTGACTGAGGATCAATCCCTGTCACTGACTGAGATTGAATCCCTGTCACTGACTGAGATTCATTCCCTGTCACTGAGTTAGGGTCAATCTCTGTCACTGAGTGAGGGTCATTCCCTTTCAGTGACTGAGATTCAATCCCTGTCACTGGCTGAGGATCAATCCCTTTCAGTGACTGAGATTCAATCCCTGTCACTGACTGAGGTTCAATCACTGTCACTGACCGAGGGTCAATCCCTGTCACTGACTGAGGTTCAATCCCTGTCACTGAGTGAGGGTCAATCCCTGTCACTGACTGAGGATGAATCCCTGTCACTGACTGAGGTCCAATCCCTGTCACTGACTGAGGATCGATCCCTGTCACTGACTGAGGCTCAATCCCTGTCACTGAATGAGGGTCAATCCCTGTCACTGAGTGAGGATCAATCCCTGTCACTGACTGAGATTCAATCCCTGTCACTGACTGAGGATCAATCTCTGTCACTGACTGAGGCTCAATCCCTGTCACTGACTGAGGGTCAATCCCTGTCACTGACTGTGGGTCAATCCCTGTCACTGATTGAGGGTCAATCCCTGTCACTGACAGAGATTCAATCCCTGTCACTGACTGAGGGTCAATCCCTTTCAGTGACTGAGGCTCAATCCCTGTCACTGACTGAGGTTCAATCACTGTCACTGACTGAGGGTCAATCCCTGTCACTGACTGAGGTTCAATCCCTGTCACTGAGTGAGGGTCAATCCCTGTCACAGACTGAGGGTCAATCCCTATCACTGACTAAGGGTCAATTCCTGTCACCGACTGAGATTCAATCCCTGTCACTGACTGAGGATCAATCCCTGTCACTGACTGAGGCTCAATCCCTGTCACTGACTGAGGGTCAATCCCTGTCACTGACTGAGATTCATTCCCTGTCACTGACTGAGGATCAATCCCTGTCACTGACTGAGGCTCAATCCCTGTCACTGACTGAGGTTCAATCACTGTCACTGACTGAGGGTCAATCCCTGTCACTGACTGAGGTTCAATCCCTGTCACTGAGTGAGGGTCAATCCCTTTCAGTGACTGAGATTCAATCCCTGTCACTGGCTGAGGGTCAATCCCTTTCAGTGACTGAGATTCAATCCCTGTCACTGACAGAGATTCAATCCCTGTCACTGACTGAGATTGAATCCCTGTCACTGACTGAGATTCATTCCCTGTCACTGAGTTAGGGTCAATCCCTGTCACTGAGTGAGGGTCATTCCCTTTCAGTGACTGAGATTCAATCCCTGTCACTGGCTGAGGGTCAATCCCTTTCAGTGACTGAGATTCAATCCCTGTCACTGACTGAGGTTCAATCACTGTCACTGACCGAGGGTCAATCCCTGTCACTGACTGAGGATCAATCCCTGTCACTGAGTGAGGGTCAATCCCTGTCACTGACTGAGGATGAATCCCTGTCACTGACTGAGGTCCAATCCCTGTCACTGACTGAGGATCGATCCCTGTCACTGACTGAGGCTCAATCCCTGTCACTGACTGAGGGTCAATCCCTGTCACTGACTGAGGATCAATCCCTGTCACTGACTGAGGGTCAATCCCTATCACTGACTAAGGATCAATCCCAGTCACTGACTGAGATTCAATCCCTGTCACTGACTGAGGATCAATCTCTGACACTGACTGAGGCTCAATCCCTGTCCCTGACTGAGGGTCAATCCCTGTCACTGACTGTGGGTCAATCCCTGTCACTGATTGAGGGTCAATCCCTGTCACTGATTGAGATTCAATCCCTGTCACTGACTGAGGGTCAATCCCTTTCAGTGACTGAGGCTCAATCCCTGTCACTGACTGAGGTTCAATCACTGTCACTGACTGAGGGTCAATCCCTATCACTGACTGAGGTTCAATCCCTGTCACTGAGTGAGGGTCAATCCCTGTCACTGACAGAGATTCAATCCCTGTCACTGACTGAGGGTCAGTCCCTTTCAGTGACTGAGATTCAATCCCTGTCACTGGCTGAGGGTCAATCCCTGTCACTGACTGAGGCTCATTCCCTGTCACTGACTGAGATTCAATCTCTGACACTGACTGATGTTCAATCCCTGTCATTAACTAAGGCTCAATCCCTGTCACTGACTGAGGTTCAATCCCTGACACTGACTGAGGATCAATCCCTGTCACTGACTGAGATTCAATCCCTGTCACTGACTGCGGTTCAATCCCTGTCACTGACTGAGATTCAATCCCTGTCACTGACTGAGGTTCAATCCCTGTCATTAACTAAGGTTCAATCCCTGTCACGAACTGAGATTCAATCCCTGTCACTGACTGAGGATCAATCCCTGTCACTGACTGAGGTTCAATCCCTGTCACTGACTGAGATTCAATCCCTGTCACAGATTGAGATTCAATCCCTGTCACTTACTGAGGTTCAATCCCTGTCACTGACTGAGGGTCAATCCCTGTCATTGACTGAGGTTCAATCCCTGTCACTGACAGAGATTCGATCCCTATCACTGACTGAGATTCAATCACTGTCACTAACTAAGGTTCAATCCCTGTCACTACCTGAGATTCAATCCCTGTCACTGACTGAGAATCAATCCCTGTCACTGACTGAGGGTCAATCCATGTCACTGACTGAGGATCAATCCCTGTCATTGACTCAGTGTCAAGCCCTGTCACTGACTGTGGATCAATCCCTGTCACTGACTGAGGGTCAATCCCTATCACTGACTAAGGATCAATCCCTGTCACTGACTGAGATTCAATCCCTGTCACTGACTGAGGATTAATCCCTGTCACTGACTGAGGATCAATCCCTGTCACTGACTGAGGATCAATCCCTGTCACTGACTGAGGTTCAATCACTGTCACTGACTGAGGGTCAATCCCTGTCACTGTGTGAGGGTCAATCTCTGTCTCTGACAGAGATTTAAACCCTGTCACTGACTGAGGGTCAATCCCTTTCAGTGACTGAGATTCAATCCCTGTCACTGGCTGAGGGTCAATCCCTGTCACTGACTGAGGCTCAATCCCTGTCACTGACTGACGTTCAATCCCTGTCATTGACTGAGGTTCAATCTCCGTCACTGACTGAGGGTCAATCCCTATCACTGACTAAGGATCAATCCCTGTCACTGACTGAGATTCATTCCCTGTCACTGACTGAGGATCAATCCCTGTCACTGATTGAGGCCCAATCCCTGTCACTGACTGAGGGTCAATCCCTATCACTGGCTAAGGATCAATCCCTGTCACTGACTGAGATTCAATACCTGTCACTGACTGAGGATCAATCCCTGTCACTGACCGAGGCGCAATCCCTGTCACTAACTGAGGGTCAATCCCTGTCACTGACTGAGATTCAATCCCTGTCACTGACTGAGGTTCAATCCCTGTCACTGAGTGAGGGTCAATCCCTGTCACTGACTGAGGGTCAATCCCTTTCAGCGACTGAGATTCAATCCCTGTCACTGACTGAGATTCAATCCCTGTCACTGACTGAGGATCAATCCCTGTCACTGACTGTGGTTCAATCCCTGTCACTGACTGAGGGTCAATCCCTGTCACTGACTGAGATTCAATCCCTGTCACTGACTGAGGATCAATCCCTGTCACTGACTGAGGCTCAATCCCTGTCACTGACTGAGGATCAATCCCTGTCACTGACTGAGACTCAATCCCTGTCACTGACTGAGGATCAATCCCTGTCACTGACTGAGGTTCAATCACTGTCACTGAGTGAGGGTCAATCCCTGTCACTGACTGAGGTTCAATCCCTTTCAGTGACTGAGATTCAATCCCTGTCACTGTGTGAGGGTCAATCTCTGTCTCTGACAGAGATTTAAACCCTGTCACTGACTGAGGGTCAATCCCTTTCAGTGACTGAAATTCAATCCCTGTCACTGTCTGAGGATCAATCCCTTTCAGTGACTGAGATTCAATCCCTGTCACTGTGTGAGGGTCAATCTCTGTCTCTGACAGAGATTCAATCCCTGTCACTGACTGAGGGTCAATCCCTTTCAGTGACTGAGATTCAATCCCTGTCACTGGCTGAGGGTCAATCCCTGTCACTGACTGAGGTTCAATCTCCGTCACTGACGAAGGATCAATCCCTGTCACTGACTGAGATTCATTCCCTGTCACTGACTGAGAATCAATCCCTGTCACTGACTGAGGCCCAATCCCTGTCACTGACTGAGGATCAATCCCTGTCACTGACTGAGGCCCAATCCCTGTCACTGACTGAGGATCAATCCCTGTCATTGACAGAGGGTCAATCCCTATCACTGACTAAGGATCAATCCCTGACACTGACCGAGGCGCAATCCCTGTCACTGACTGAGATTCATTCACTGTCAATGGCTGAGTGTCAATGCCTGTCACTGACTGAGGATCAATCCCTGTCACTGACTGAGGATCAATCCCTGTCACTGACTGAGGGTCAATCCCTGTCACTGACTGAGGGTCAATCCCTGTCACTGACTGAGGTTCAATCGCTGTCACTGACAGGGTCAATCCCTTTCTCTGAGTGAGATACAGTCCCTGTCACTGACTGAGGGTTAATCCCAGTCACTGACTGAGATTCAATCCCTATCACTGACTGAGGCTCAAACCCTGTCACTGACTGAGGTTCAAACCCTGTCACTGACAGAGATTCAATCCCAGTCACTGACTGAGGGTCAATCCCTGTCACTGAATGAAGGGCAATCCCAGTCACTGAATGAGATTCAATCCCTGTCACAGACTGAAACTCAATCCCTGTCACTGACTGAGATTCAATCCCTGTCACTGACTGAGGGTCAATCCCTGTCACTGACTGAGGTTCAATCCCTGTCACTGACAGGGTCAATCCCTTTCTCTGAGTGAGATTCAGTCCCTGTCACTGACTGAGGGTTAATCCCTGTCACTGACTGAGATTCAATCCCTGTCACTGACTGAGGCTCAACCCCTGTCACTGACTGAGGTTTAGTCCCTGTCACTGACTGAGGATCAATCCCTGTCACTGACTGAGATTCAATCCCTGTCACTGACTGAGGGTCAATCCCTGTAACTGACTAAGATTCATTCCCTGTCACTGAGTGAGGGTCTATCCCTGTCACTGACTGAGATTCTATCCCTGTCACTGACTAAGGTTCAGCCCCTGTCACTGACTGAGGTTCAATCCCTGTCACTGACTGAGATTGAATCTCTGTCACAGACTGAGAGTCAATCCCTGTCATTGATTGAGGTTCAATCCCTGTCACTGACTGAGGTTCAATCCCTGTCACTGACTGAGGGTCAATCACTGTCACTGATTGAGGGTCAATCGCTGTCACTGACTGAGATTCAATCCCTGTCAATGACTGAGATTGAATCCCTGTCACTGACTGAGATTCATTCACTGTCACTGGCTGAGTGTCAATCCCTGTCACTGACTGACGTTCAATACCTGTGACTGACTGAGGGTCAATCACTGTCACTGATTGAGGGTCAATCGCTGTCACTGACTGAGATTCAATCCCTGTCAATGACTGAGATTGAATCCCTGTCACTGACTGAGATTCATTCACTGTCACAGACTGAGGTTCAAACCCTGTCACTGACTGAGGATCAATCCCTGTCACTGACTGAGGATCAATCCCTGTCACTGACTGAGATTGAATCTCTGTCACTGACTGAGATTCAATCCCTGTCACTGACTGATGTTCAATCCCTGTCACTGACTGAGGCTCAATCCCTGTCACTGGCTGAGGGTCAATCCCTGTCACTGACTGAGATTGAATCTCTGTCACTGACTGAGATTCAATCCCTGTCACTGACTGATGTTCAATCCCTGTCACTGACTGAGGGTCAATCCCTGTCACTGAATGAGGATCAATCCTTGTCAATGACTGAGGCTCAACCCCTTTCACTGACTGAGATTCAATCCCTGTCACTGACTGAGGGTCAATCCCTGTCACTGACTGAGGTTCAATCCATGTCTCTGACTGAGGCTCAAACCCTGTCACCGACTTTGGTTTAGTCCCTGTCACTGACTGAGATTCAATCCTTGTCACTGATTGAGGTTCAATCCCTGTCACTGATTAAGATTCATTCCCTGTCACTGACTGAGGGTCCATCCCTGTCACTGACTGAGATTCAATCGATGTCACTGACTGAGATTCAATCCCTGTCAATGACTGAGATTGAATCCCTGTCACTGACTGAGATTCATTCACTGTCACTGACAGAGATTCAATCCCTGTCACTGACTGAGATTCAATCCCTGTCACTGGCTGAGGGTCAATCCCTGTCACTGACTGAGGCTCAATCCCTGTCACTGACTGAGATTCAATCCCTGTCACTGACTGACGTTCAATCCCTGTCATTGACTGAGGTTCAGTCTCCGTCACTGAGTTAGGGTCAATCCCTGTCACTGTGTGAGGGTCATTCCCTTTCAGTGACTGAGGGTCAATCCCTGTCACTGACTGAGGTTCAATCACTGTCACTGACTGAGGGTCAATCCCTGTCACTGACTGAGGTTCAATCCCTGTCACTGACAGAGATTCAATCCCTGTCACTGACTAAGGGTCAATCCCTTTCAGTGACTGAAATTCAATCCCTGTCACTGACTGACGTTCAATCCCTGTCACTGATTGAGGTTCAATCTCTGTCACTGACTGAGATTGAATCTCTGTCACAGACTCAGATTCAATCTCTGACACTGACTGATGTTCAATCCCTATCACTGATTGAGGCTCAATTCCTGTCACTGACTGAGGATCAATCCCTGTCAATGACTGAGGCTCAATCCCTGTCACAGACTGAGGTTCAATCCGTGTCACTGACAGGGTCAATCCCTTTCACTGAGTGAGATTCAGTCCCTGTCACTGACTGAGGGTCAATCCCTGTCACTGACTGAGATTCAATCCCTGTCACTGACTGAGGTTCAATCTCTGTCACTGACTGAGTTTGAATCTCTGTCACAGACTGAGGTTTAATCCCTGTCACTGACTGAGATTGAATCTCTGTCACAGACTCAGATTCAATCTCTGACACTGACTGATGTTCAATCCCTGTTATTAACTAAGGTTCAATCCCTGTCACTGACTGACGTTCAATCCCTGTCATTGACTGAGGTTCAATCTCCGTCACTGACTGAGATTGAATCCCTGTCACTGACGGAGATTGAATCCCTGTCACTGACTGAGATTCATTCCCTGTCACTGACTGAGGATCAATCCCTGTCAATGACTGAGGCTCAATCCCTGTCACAGACTGAGGTTCAATCCGTGTCACTGACAGGGTCAATCCCTTTCACTGAGTGAGATTCAGTCCCTGTCACTGACTGAGGGTCAATCCCTGTCACTGACTGAGATTCAATCCCTGTCACTGACTGAGGTTCAATCTCTGTCACTGACTGAGTTTGAATCTCTGTCACAGACTGAGGTTTAATCCCTGTCACTGACTGAGATTGAATCTCTGTCACAGACTCAGATTCAATCTCTGACACTGACTGATGTTCAATCCCTGTCATTAACTAAGGTTCAATCCCTGTCACTGACTGACGTTCAATCCCTGTCATTGACTGAGGTTCAATCTCCGTCACTGACTGAGATTGAATCCCTGTCACTGACGGAGATTGAATCCCTGTCACTGACTGAGATTCATTCACTGTCACTGACAGAGATTCAATCCCTGTCACTAACTGGGATTCAATCCCTGTCACTGGCTGAGCGTCAATTCCTGTCACTGACTGAGGCTCAATCCCTGTCACTGACTGACGTTCAATCCCTGTCATTGACTGAGGTTCAGTCTCCGTCACTGACTGAGGGTCAATCCCTGTCACTGACTGACATTCAATCCCTGTCACTGACTGAGGATCAATCCCGGTCACTGACTGAGGGTCAATCTCTGTCACTGACTGAGATTCAATCCCTGTCACTGACTGAGAGTCAATCCCTATCATTGATTGAGGTTCAATCCCTGTCACTGACTGAGGTTTAGTCCCTGTCACTGACTGAGGATCAATCCCTGTCACTGACTGAGATTCAATCCCTATCACTGACTGAGGGTCAATCCCTGTCACTGACTAAAATTCATTCCCTGTCACTGACTGAGGGTCAATCCCTGTCACTGACTGAGGTTCAATCACTGTCACTGACTGAGGGTCAATCCCTGTCACTGACTGAGGTTCAATCCCTGTCACTGACAGAGATTCAATCCCTGTCACTGACTGAGGGTCAATCCCTTTCAGTGACTGAAATTCAATCCCTGTCACTGACTGACGTTCAATCCCTGTCACTGATTGAGGTTCAATCTCTGTCACTGACTGAGATTGAATCTCTGTCACAGACTGAGGTTCAATCCCTGTCACTGACTGAGGTTCAATCCCTGTCACTGACTGAGATTGAATCTCTGTTACAGACTCAGATTCAATCTCTGACACTGACTGATGTTCAATCCCTATCACTGATTGAGGCTCAATTCCTGTCACTGACTGAGGATCAATCCCTGTCAATGACTGAGGCTCAATCCCTGTCACAGACTGAGGTTCAATCCGTGTCACTGACAGGGTCAATCCCTTTCACTGAGTGAGATTCAGTCCCTGTCACTGACTGAGGGTCAATCCCTGTCACTGACTGAGATTCAATCCCTGTCACTGACTGAGGGTCAATCCCTGTCACTGACTGAGGTTCAATCACTGTCACTGACAGGGTCAATCCCTTTCTCTGAGTGAGATTCAGTCCCTGTCACTGACTGAGGATTAATCCCTGTCACTGACTGAGATTCAATCCCTGTCACTGACTGAGATTCAATCCCTGTCACTGACTGAGGTTCAATCCCTGACACTGACTGAGGTTCAATCCCTGTCACTGACTGAGATTCAATCCCTGTCACTGACTGAGGGTCAATCCCTGTCACTGACTGAGGGTCAATACCTGTCACTGACTGAGATTGAATCCCTGTCACTGACTGAGATTCAATCCCAGTCACTGTCTGAGGTTCAATCCCTGTAACTACCTGAGATTCAATCCCTGTCACTGACTGAGGATCAATCCCTGTCATAGACCAAGGGTCAATCCATGTCACTGACTGAGGATCAATCCCTGTCATTGACTCAGTGTCAAGCCCTGTCACTGACTGTGGATCAATCCCTGTCACAGACTGAGGGTCAATCCCAATCACTGACTAAGGATCAATTCCTGTCACCGACTGAGATTCAATCCCTGTCACTGACTGAGGATCAATCCCTGTCACTGACTGAGGCTCAATCCCTGTCACTGACTGAGGGTCAATCCCTGTCACTGACTGAGATTCAATCCCTGTCACTGACTGAGGATCAATCCCTGTCACTGACTGAGGCTCAATCCCTGTAACTGACTGAGGTTCAATCACTGTCACTGACTGAGGGTCAATCCCTGTCACTGACTGAGGTTCAATCACTGTCACTGACAGGGTCAATCCCTTTCTCTGAGTGAGATTCAGTCCCTGTCACTGACTGAGGATTAATCCCTGTCACTGACTGAGATTCAATCCCTGTCACTGACTGAGATTCAATCCCTGTCACTGACTGAGGTTCAATCCCTGACACTGACTGAGGTTCAATCCCTGTCACTGACTGAGATTCAATCCCTGTCACTGACTGAGGGTCAATCCCTGTCACTGACTGAGGGTCAATACCTGTCACTGACTGAGATTGAATCCCTGTCACTGACTGAGATTCAATCCCAGTCACTGTCTGAGGTTCAATCCCTGTAACTACCTGAGATTCAATCCCTGTCACTGACTGAGGATCAATCCCTGTCATAGACCAAGGGTCAATCCATGTCACTGACTGAGGATCAATCCCTGTCATTGACTCAGTGTCAAGCCCTGTCACTGACTGTGGATCAATCCCTGTCACAGACGGAGGGTCAATCCCAATCACTGACTAAGGATCAATTCCTGTCACCGACTGAGATTCAATCCCTGTCACTGACTGAGGATCAATCCCTGTCACTGACTGAGGCTCAATCCCTGTCACTGACTGAGGGTCAATCCCTGTCACTGACTGAGATTCAATCCCTGTCACTGACTGAGGATCAATCCCTGTCACTGACTGAGGCTCAATCCCTGTAACTGACTGAGGTTCAATCACTGTCACTGACTGAGGGTCAATCCCTGTCACTGACTGAGGTTCAATCCCTGTCACTGAGTGAGGGTCAATCCCTTTCAGTGACTGAGATTCAATCCCTGTCACTGGCTGAGGGTCAATCCCTTTCAGTGACTGAGATTCAATCCCTGTCACTGACTGAGATTCAATCCCTGATACTGACTGAGATTGAATCCCTGTCACTGACTGAGATTCATTCCCTGTCACTGAGTTAGGGTCAATCCCTGTCACTGTGTGAGGGTCATTCCCTTTCAGTGACTGAGATTCAATCCCTGTCACTGGCTGAGGGTCAATCCCTTTCAGTGACTGAGATTCAATCCCTGTCACTGACTGAGGTTCAATCACTGTCACTGACCGAGGGTCAATCCCTGTCACTGACTGTGGTTCAATCCCTGTCACTGAGTGAGGGTCAATCCCTGTCACTGACTGAGGATGAATCCCTGTCACTGACTGAGATTCAATCCCTGTCACTGACTGAGGTTCAATCACTGTCACTGACCGAGGGTCAATCCCTGTCACTGACTGAGGTTCAATCCCTGTCACTGAGTGAGGGTCAATCCCTGTCACTGACTGTCGATCAATCCCTGTCACAGACTGAGGGTCAATCCCTATCACTGAGTAAGGATCAATCCCTGTCACTGACTGAGTTTGAATCTCTGTCACAGACTGAGGTTTAATCCCTGTCACTGACTGAGATTGAATCTCTGTCACAGACTCAGATTCAATCTCTGACACTGACTGATGTTCAATCCCTGTCATTAACTAAGGTTCAATCCCTGTCACTGACTGACGTTCAATCCCTGTCATTGACTGAGGTTCAATCTCCGTCACTGACTGAGATTGAATCCCTGTCACTGACGGAGATTGAATCCCTGTCACTGACTGAGATTCATTCCCTGTCACTGACTGAGGATCAATCCCTGTCACTGACTTTGGCCCAATCCCTGTCACTGACTGAGGATCAATCCCTGTCACTGACTAAGGCTCAATCCCTGTCACTGACTGAGGGTCAATCCCTGTCACTGATTGAGATCCAATCCCTGTCACTGACTGAGGATCAATCCCTGTCACTGACTGAGGGTCAATCCCTGTCACTGACTGAGGTTCAATCACTGTCACTGACTGAGGGTCAATCCCTGTCACTGAGTGAGGTTCAATCCCTGTCACTGAGTGAGGGTCAATCCCTGTCACTGACAGAGATTCAATCCCTGTCACTGACTGAGGCTCAATCCCTTTCAGTGACTGAGATTCAATCCCTGTCACTGACTGACGTTCAATCCCTGTCACTGATTGAGTTTCAATCTCTGTCACTGACTGAGATTGAATCTCTGTCACAGACTGAGGTTCAATCCCTGTCACTGACTGAGGTTCAATCCCTGTCACTGACTGAGATTGAATCTCTGTTACAGACTCAGATTCAATCTCTGACACTGACTGATGTTCAATCCCTATCACTGATTGAGGCTCAATCCCTGTCACTGACTGAGGATCAATCCCTGTCAATGACTGAGGCTCAATCCCTGTCACAGACTGAGGTTCAATCCGTGTCACTGACAGGGTCAATCCCTTTCACTGACTTAGATTCAGTCCCTGTCACTGACTGAGGGTCA
Source organism: Chiloscyllium plagiosum (assembly GCF_037043375.1). Lineage (NCBI taxonomy): Eukaryota > Metazoa > Chordata > Chondrichthyes > Orectolobiformes > Hemiscylliidae > Chiloscyllium > Chiloscyllium plagiosum. The sequence goes on along the minus strand of NW_028270180.1, from coordinate 93,067,098 downwards.
ATCCCTGTCACTGACTGAGATTCAATCTCTGTCACTGACTAAGGGTCAATCCCTGTCACTGACTGAGGTTCAATCACTGTCACTGACAGGGTCAATCCCTTTCTCTGAGTGAGATTCAGTCCCTGTCACTGACTGAGGGTTAATCCCTGTCACTGACTGAGATTCAATCCCTGTCACTGACTGAGGCTCAACCCCTGTCACTGACTGAGGTTTAGTCCCTGTCACTGACTGAGGATCAATCCCTGTCACTGACTGAGATTCAATCCCTGTCACTGACTGAGGGTCAATCCCTGTCACTGACTGAGATTCTACCCCTGTCACTGACTGAGGTTCAGCCCCTGTCACTGACTGAGGTTCAATCCCTGTCACTGACTGAGATTGAATCTCTGTCACAGACTGAGAGTCAATCCATGACATTGATTGAGGTTCAATCCCTGTCACTGACTGAGGTTCAATCCCTGTCACTGACTGAGGTTCAATCCCTGTCACTGAGTGAGGGTCAATCCCTGTCACTGACTGTGGATCAATCCCTGTCACAGACTGATGGTCAATCCCTATCACTGAATAAGGATCAATTCCTGTCACCGACTGAGATTCAATCCCTGTCATTGACTGAGGATCAATCCCTGTCACTGACTGAGGATGAATCCCTGTCACTGACTGAGATTCAATCCCTGTCACTGACTGAGGTTCAATCACTGTCACTGACCGAGGGTCAATCCCTGTCACTGACTGAGGGTCAATCCCTGTCACTGAGTGAGGGTCAATCCCTGTCACTGACTGTGGATCAATCCCTGTCACAGACTGAGGGTCAATCCCTATCACTGACTAAGGATCAATCCCTGTCACTGACAGAGATTCAATCCCTGTCACTGGCTGAGGGTCAATCCCTGTCACTGACTGAGGCTCATTCCCTGTCACTGACTGAGATTCAGTCCCTGTCACTGACTGACGTTCAATCCCTGTCACTGACTGAGGTTCAATCTCTGTCACTGACTGAGGGTCAATCCCTGTCACTGACTGAGATTGAATCTCTGTCACAGACTCAGATTCAATCTCTGACACTGACTGATGTTCAATCCCTGTCATTAACTAAGGTTCAATCCCTGTCACTGACTGAGGGTCAATCCCTGTCACTGACTGAGGTTCAATCACTGTCACTGACTGAGGGTCAATCCCTGTCACTGACTGAGGTTCAATCCCTGTCACTGACTGAGGCTCAACCCCTGTCACTGACTGAGGTTTAGTCCCTGTCACTGACTGAGGGTCAATCCCTGTCACTGACTGAGATTCAATCCCTGTCACTGACTGAGGGTCAATCCCTTTCAGTGACTGAGGGTCAATCCCTGTCACTGACTGACGTTCAATCCCTGTCACTGATTGAGGTTCAATCTCTGTCACTGACTGAGATTGAATCTCTGTCACAGACTGAGGTTCAATCCCTGTCACTGATTGAGGTTCAATCTCTGTCACTGACCAAGGGTCAATCCATGTCACTGACTGAGGATCAATCCCTGTCATTGACTCAGTGTCAAGCCCTGTCACTGACTGTGGATCAATCCCTGTCACAGACTGAGGGTCAATCCCTATCACTGACTAAGGATCAATTCCTGTCACCGACTGAGATTCAATCCCTGTCACTGACTGAGGATCAATCCCTTTCACTGACTGAGGCTCAATCCCTGTCACTGACTGAGGGTCAATCCCTGTCACTGACTGAGATTCAATCCCTGTCACTGACTGAGGATCAATCCCTGTCACTGATTGAGGTTCAATCTCTGTCACTGACCAAGGGTCAATCCATGTCACTGACTGAGGATCAATCCCTGTCATTGACTCAGTGTCAAGCCCTGTCACTGACTGTGGATCAATCCCTGTCACAGACTGAGGGTCAATCCCTATCACTGACTAAGGATCAATTCCTGTCACCGACTGAGATTCAATCCCTGTCACTGACTGAGGATCAATACCTTTCACTGACTGAGGCTCAATCCCTGTCACTGACTGAGGGTCAATCCCTGTCACTGACTGAGATTCAATCCCTGTCACTGACTGAGGATCAATCCCTGTCACTGACTGAGGCTCAATCCCTGTCACTGACTGAGGTTCAATCACTGTCACTGACTGAGGGTCAATCCCTGTCACTGACTGAGGTTCAATCCCTGTCACTGACTGAGATTCATTCCCTGTCACTGAGTTAGGGTCAATCTCTGTCACTGAGTGAGGGTCATTCCCTTTCAGTGACTGAGATTCAATCCCTGTCACTGGCTGAGGGTCAATCCCTTTCAGTGACTGAGATTCAATCCCTGTCGCTGACTGAGATTCAATCCCTGTCACTGACTGAGATTGAATCCCTGTCACTGACTGAGATTCATTCCCTGTCATTGAGTTAGGGTCAATCTCTGTCACTGAGTGAGGGTCATTCCCTTTCAGTGACTGAGATTCAATCCCTGTCACTGGCTGAGGGTCAATCCCTTTCAGTGACTGAGATTCAATCCCTGTCACTGACTGAGGTTCAATCACTGTCACTGACCGAGGGTCAATCCCTGTCACTGACTGAGGTTCAATCCCTGTCACTGAGTGAGGGTCAATCCCTGTCACTGACTGAGGATGAATCCCTGTCACTGACTGAGGTCCAATCCCTGTCACTGACTGAGGATCGATCCCTGTCACTGACTGAGGCTCAATCCCTGTCACTGAATGAGGGTCCATCCCTGTCACTGACTGAGGATCAATCCCTGTCACTGACTGAGATTCAATCCCTGTCACTGACTGAGGATCAATCTCTGTCACTGACTGAGGCTCAATCCCTGTCACTGACTGAGGGTCAATCCCTGTCACTGACTGTGGGTCAATCCCTGTCACTGATTGAGGGTCAATCCCTGTCACTGACAGAGATTCAATCCCTGTCACTGACTGAGGGTCAATCCCTTTCAGTGACTGAGGCTCAATCCCTGTCACTGACTGAGGTTCAATCACTGTCACTGACTGAGGGTCAATCCCTGTCACTGACTGAGGTTCAATCCCTGTCACTGAGTGAGGGTCAATCCCTGTCACAGACTGAGGGTCAATCCCTATCACTGACTAAGGGTCAATTCCTGTCACCGACTGAGATTCAATCCCTGTCACTGACTGAGGATCAATCCCTGTCACTGACTGAGGCTCAATCCATGTCACTGACTGAGGGTCAATCCCTGTCACTGACTGAGATTCATTCCCTGTCACTGACTCAGGATCAATCCCTGTCACTGACTGAGGCTCAATCCCTGTCACTGACTGAGGTTCAATCACTGTCACTGACTGAGGGTCAATCCCTGTCACTGACTGAGGTTCAATCCCTGTCACTGAGTGAGGGTCAATCCCTTTCAGTGACTGAGATTCAATCCCTGTCACTGGCTGAGGGTCAATCCCTTTCAGTGACTGAGATTCAATCCCTGTCACTGACAGAGATTCAATCCCTGTCACTGACTGAGATTGAATCCCTGTCACTGACTGAGATTCATTCCCTGTCACTGACTGAGGCTCAATCCCTGTCACTGACTGAGGTTCAATCACTGTCACTGACTGAGGGTCAATCCCTGTCACTGACTGAGGTTCAATCACTGTCACTGACTGAGGGTCAATCCCTGTCACTGACTGAGGTTCAATCCCTGTCACTGAGTGAGGGTCATTCCCTTTCAGTGACTGAGATTCAATCCCTGTCACTGGCTGAGGGTCAATCCCTGTCACTGACTGAGGCTCATTCCCTGTCACTGACTGAGATTCAATCTCTGACACTGACTGATGTTCAATCCCTGTCATTAACTAAGGCTCAATCCCTGTCACTGACTGAGGTTCAATCCCTGACACTGACTGAGGATCAATCCCTGTCACTGACTGAGATTCAATCCCTGTCACTGACTGCGGTTCAATCCCTGTCACTGACTGAGATTCAATCCCTGTCACTGACTGAGGTTCAATCCCTGTCATTAACTAAGGTTCAATCCCTGTCACGAACTGAGATTCAATCCCTGTCACTGACTGAGGATCAATCCCTGTCACTGACTGAGGTTCAATCCCTGTCACTGACTGAGATTCAATCCCTGTCACAGATTGAGATTCAGTCCCTGTCACTTCCTGAGGTTCAATCCCTGTCACTGACTGAGGGTCAATCCCTGTCATTGACTGAGGTTCAATCCCTGTCACTGACAGAGATTCGATCCCTATCACTGACTGAGATTCAATCACTGTCACTAACTAAGGTTCAATCCCTGTCACTACCTGAGATTCAATCCCTGTCACTGACTGAGAATCAATCCCTGTCACTGACTGAGGGTCAATCCATGTCACTGACTGAGGATCAATCCCTGTCATTGACTCAGTGTCAAGCCCTGTCACTGACTGTGGATCAATCCCTGTCACTGACTGAGGGTCAATCCCTATCACTGACTAAGGATCAATCCCTGTCACTGACTGAGATTCAATCCCTGTCACTGACTGAGGATTAATCCCTGTCACTGACTGAGGATCAATCCCTGTCACTGACTGAGGATCAATCCCTGTCACTGACTGAGGTTCAATCACTGTCACTGACTGAGGGTCAATCCCTGTCACTGTGTGAGGGTCAATCTCTGTCTCTGACAGAGATTTAAACCCTGTCACTGACTGAGGGTCAATCCCTTTCAGTGACTGAGATTCAATCCCTGTCACTGGCTGAGGGTCAATCCCTGTCACTGACTGAGGCTCAATCCCTGTCACTGACTGACGTTCAATCCCTGTCATTGACTGAGGTTCAATCTCCGTCACTGACTGAGGGTCAATCCCTATCACTGACTAAGGATCAATCCCTGTCACTGACTGAGATTCATTCCCTGTCACTGACTGAGGATCAATCCCTGTCACTGATTGAGGCCCAATCCCTGTCACTGACTGAGGATCAATCCCTGTCACTGACTGAGGCTCAATCCCTGTCACTGACTGAGGATCAATCCCTGTCATTGACAGAGGGTCAATCCCTATCACTGACTAAGGATCAATCCCTGTCACTGACTGAGATTCAATACCTGTCACTGACTGAGGATCAATCCCTGTCACTGACCGAGGCGCAATCCCTGTCACTAACTGAGGGTCAATCCCTGTCACTGACTGAGATTCAATCCCTGTCACTGACTGAGGTTCAATCCCTGTCACTGAGTGAGGGTCAATCCCTGTCACTGACTGAGGGTCAATCCCTTTCAGTGACTGAGATTCAATCCCTGTCACTGACTGAGATGCAATCCCTGTCACTGACTGAGGATCAATCCCTGTCACTGACTGTGGTTCAATCCCTGTCACTGACTGAGGGTCAATCCCTGTCACTGACTGAGATTCAATCCCTGTCACTGACTGAGGATCAATCCCTGTCACTGACTGAGGCTCAATCCCTGTCACTGACTGAGGATCAATCCCTGTCACTGACTGAGACTCAATCCCTGTCACTGACTGAGGACAATCCCTGTCACTGACTGAGGTTCAATCACTGTCACTGAGTGAGGGTCAATCCCTGTCACTGACTGAGGTTCAATCCCTTTCAGTGACTGAGATTCAATCCCTGTCACTGTGTGAGGGTCAATCTCTGTCTCTGACAGAGATTTAAACCCTGTCACTGACTGAGGGTCAATCCCTTTCAGTGTCTGAAATTCAATCCCTGTCACTGTCTGAGGATCAATCCCTTTCAGTGACTGAGATTCAATCCCTGTCACTGTGTGAGGGTCAATCTCTGTCTCTGACAGAGATTCAATCCCTGTCACTGACTGAGGGTCAATCCCTTTCAGTGACTGAGATTCAATCCCTGTCACTGGCTGAGGGTCAATCCCTGTCACTGACTGAGGTTCAATCTCCGTCACTGACGAAGGATCAATCCCTGTCACTGACTGAGATTCATTCCCTGTCACTGACTGAGAATCAATCCCTGTCACTGACTGAGGCCCAATCCCTGTCACTGACTGAGGATCAATCCCTGTCACTGACTGAGGCTCAATCCCTGTCACTGACTGAGGATCAATCCCTGTCATTGACAGAGGGTCAATCCCTATCACTGAGTAAGGATCAATCCCTGACACTGACCGAGGCGCAATCCCTGTCACTGACTGAGATTCATTCACTGTCAATGGCTGAGTGTCAATGCCTGTCACTGACTGAGGATCAATCCCTGTCACTGACTGAGGATCAATCCCTGTCACTGACTGAGGGTCAATCCCTGTCACTGACTGAGGGTCAATCCCTGTCACTGACTGAGGTTCAATCCCTGTCACTGACAGGGTCAAGCCCTTTCTCTGAGTGAGATTCAGTCCCTGTCACTGACTGAGGGTTAATCCCTGTCACTGACTGAGATTCAATCCCTATCACTGACTGAGGCTCAAACCCTGTCACTGACTGAGGTTCAAACCCTGTCACTGACAGAGATTCAATCCCAGTCACTGACTGAGGGTCAATCCCTGTCACTGAATGAAGGGCAATCCCAGTCACTGAATGAGATTCAATCCCTGTCACAGACTGAAACTCAATCCCTGTCACTGACTGAGGGTCAATCCCTGTCACTGACTGAGGTTCAATCCCTGTCACTGACAGGGTCAATCCCTTTCTCTGAGTGAGATTCAGTCCCTGTCACTGACTGAGGGTTAATCCCTGTCACTGACTGAGATTCAATCCCTGTCACTGACTGAGGCTCAACCCCTGTCACTGACTGAGGTTTAGTCCCTGTCACTGACTGAGGATCAATCCCTGTCACTGACTGAGATTCAATCCCTGTCACTGACTGAGGGTCAATCCCTGTAACTGACTAAGATTCATTCCCTGTCACTGAGTGAGGGTCTATACCTGTCACTGACTGAGATTCTATCCCTGTCACTGACTAAGGTTCAGCCCCTGTCACTGACTGAGGTTCAATCCCTGTCACTGACTGAGGGTCAATCACTGTCACTGACTGAGGGTCAATCCCTGTAACTGACTAAGATTCATTCCCTGTCACTGAGTGAGGGTCTATCCCTGTCACTGACTGAGATTCTATCCCTGTCACTGACTAAGGTTCAGCCCCTGTCACTGACTGAGGTTCAATCCCTGTCACTGACTGAGATTGAATCTCTGTCACAGACTGAGAGTCAATCCCTGTCATTGATTGAGGTTCAATCCCTGTCACTGACTGAGGTTCAATCCCTGTCACTGACTGAGGGTCAATCACTGTCACTGATTGAGGGTCAATCGCTGTCACTGACTGAGATTCAATCCCTGTCAATGACTGAGATTGAATCCCTGTCACTGACTGAGATTCATTCACTGTCACAGACTGAGGTTCAAACCCTGTCACTGACTGAGGATCAATCCCTGTCACTGACTGAACATCAATCCCTGTCACTGACTGAGATTGAATCTCTGTCACTGACTGAGATTCAATCCCTGTCACTGACTGATGTTCAATCCCTGTCACTGACTGAGGCTCAATCCCTGTCACTGACTAAGGATCAATCCTTGTCAATGACTGAGGCTCAACCCCTTTCACTGACTGAGATTCAATCCCTGTCACTGACTGAGGGTCAATCCCTGTCACTGACTGAGGTTCAATCCATGTCTCTGACTGAGGCTCAAACCCTGTCACCGACTTTGGTTTAGTCCCTGTCACTGACTGAGATTCAATCCTTGTCACTGATTGAGGTTCAATCCCTGTCACTGATTAAGATTCATTCCCTGTCACTGACTGAGGGTCCATCCCTGTCACTGACTGAGATTCAATCGATGTCACTGACTGAGATTCAATCCCTGTCAATGACTGAGATTGAATCCCTGTCACTGACTGAGATTCATTCACTGTCACTGACAGAGATTCAATCCCTGTCACTGACTGAGGTTCAATCCCTTTCAGTGACTGAGATTCAATCCCTGTCACTGATTGAGGCTAAATCCCTTTCACTGACTGAGGTTCAATACCTGTGACTGACTGAGGTTCAATCTCTGTCACTGACTGAGATTGAATCTCTGTCACAGACTGAGGTTCAATCCCTTTCTCTGACTGAGGTTCAATCCCTGTCACTGACTGAGATTGAATCTCTGTCACAGACTGAGATTCAATCCCTGTCACTGACTGATGTTCAATCCCTGTCACTGACTGAGGCTCAATCCCTGTCACTGGCTGAGGATCAATCCCTGTCACTGACTGAGGCTCAATCCCTGTCAATGACTGAGGCTCAATCCCTGTCACTGACTGAGGTTCAATCCCTGTCACTGACAGGGTCAATCCCTTTCTCTGAGTGAGATTCAGTTTCTGTCACTGACTGAAGGTCAATCCCTCTCACTGACTGAGGTTCAATCCCTGTCACTGACCGAGATTCCATCCCTGTCACTGACTGAGGGTCAATCCCTGTCACTGACTGAGGTTCAATCCCAGTCACTGACTGAGGCTCAAACCCTGTCACTGACTGAGGTTTAGTCCCTGTCACTGACAGAGATTCATTCACTGTCAATGGCTGAGTGTCAATCCCTGTCACTGACTGAGGATCAATCCCTGTCACTGACTGAGGATCAATCCCTGTCACTGACTGAGGGTCAATCACTGTCACTGATTGAGATTCAATCCCTGTCACTGACTGAGGGTCAATCCCTGTCATTGATTGAGGTTCAAACCCTGTCACTGACAGAGATTCAATCCCTGTCACTGACTGAGGGTCAATCCCTGTCACTGAATGAGGGTCAATCCCAGTCACTGAATGAGATTCAATCCCTATCACAGACTGAAACTCAATCCCTGTCACTGACTGAGGATCAATCCCTGTCACTGATTGAGATTCAATCCGTGTCACTGACTGAGAGTCAATCACTGTCATTGATTGAGGTTCAAACCCTGTCACTGACAGAGATTCAATCCCTGTCACTGACTGAGGGTCAATCCCTGTCACTGAATGAGGGTCAATCCCAGTCACTCAATGAGATTCAATCCCTGTCACAGACTGAAGCTCAATCCCTATCACTGACTGAGGATCAATCCCTGTCACTGACTGTGGCTAAATCCCTGTCACTGACTGAGGATCAATCCCTGTCACTGACTGATGCTCAATCCCTGTCACTGACTGAGATTCAATCTCTGACACTAACTAAGGTTCAATCCCTGTCACTGACTGAGATTCAATCCCTGTCACTGCCTGAGGATCAATTCCTGTCACTGACTGAGGTTCAATCCCTGTCACTGACTGAGGGTCAATCCCTGTCACTGACTTAGATTCAATCCCTGTCACTGACTGAGGGTCAATCCCTGTCACTGACTTAGATTCAATCCCTGTCACTGACTGAGATTGAATCCCTGTCACTGACTGAGATTCATTCACTGTCACTGACTTAGATTCAATCTCTATCACTGACAGAGGATGAATCCCTGTCACTGACTGAGGGTCAATCCCTATCTCTGAACAAGGATCAATCACTGTCACTGACTGAGATTCAATCCCTGTCACTGACTGAGGCTCCATCCCTGTCACTGACTGAGGGTCAATCCCTGTCACTGACTGAGATTCAATCCCTTTCACTGACTGAGGATCAATCCCTGTCACTGACTGAGGATCAATACCTGTCACTGACTGAGGTTCAATCCCTGTCACTGACCGAGGGTCAATCCCTGTCACTGACTGAGGTTCAATCACTGTCACTGACTAAGATTCAATCCCTGTCACTGACTGAGGTTCAATCCCTGTCACTGAGTGAGGGTCGATCCCTGTCACTGACAGAGATTCAATCCCTGTCACTGACTGAGGTTCAATCCCTTTCAGTGACTGAGATTCAATCCCTGTCACTGATTGAGGCTAAATCCCTTTCACTGACTGAGATTCAAATCCTGTCACTGACTGAGGTTCAATACATGTGACTGACTGAGGTTCAATCTCTGTCACTGACTGAGATTGAATCTCTGTCACAGACTGAGGTTCAATCCCTTTCTCTGACTGAGGTTCAATCCCTGTCACTGACTGAGATTGAATCTCTGTCACAGACTGAGATTCAATCCCTGTCACTGACTGATGTTCAATCCCTGTCACTGACTGAGGCTCAATCCCTGTCACTGGCTGAGGATCAATCCCTGTCACTGACTGAGGCTCAATCCCTGTCAATGACTGAGGCTCAATCCCTGTCACTGACTGAGGTTCAATCCCTGTCACTGACAGGGTCAATCCCTTTCTCTGAGTGAGATTCAGTTTCTGTCACTGACTGAAGGTCAATCCCTCTCACTGACTGAGGTTCAATCCCTGTCACTGAGTGAGGGTCATTCCCTTTCAGTGACTGAGATTCAATCCCTGTCACTGGCTGAGGGTCAATCCCTGTCACTGACTGAGGCTCATTCCCTGTCACTGACTGAGATTCAATCTCTGACACTGACTGATGTTCAATCCCTGTCATTAACTAAGGCTCAATCCCTGTCACTGACTGAGGTTCAATCCCTGACACTGACTGAGGATCAATCCCTGTCACTGACTGAGATTCAATCCCTGTCACTGACTGCGGTTCAATCCCTGTCACTGACTGAGATTCAATCCCTGTCACTGACTGAGGTTCAATCCCTGTCATTAACTAAGGTTCAATCCCTGTCACGAACTGAGATTCAATCCCTGTCACTGACTGAGGATCAATCCCTGTCACTGACTGAGGTTCAATCCCTGTCACTGACTGAGATTCAATCCCTGTCACAGATTGAGATTCAATCCCTGTCACTTACTGAGGTTCAATCCCTGTCACTGACTGAGGGTCAATCCCTGTCATTGACTGAGGTTCAATCCCTGTCACTGACAGAGATTCGATCCCTATCACTGACTGAGATTCAATCACTGTCACTAACTAAGGTTCAATCCCTGTCACTACCTGAGATTCAATCCCTGTCACTGACTGAGAATCAATCCCTGTCACTGACTGAGGGTCAATCCATGTCACTGACTGAGGATCAATCCCTGTCATTGACTCAGTGTCAAGCCCTGTCACTGACTGTGGATCAATCCCTGTCACTGACTGAGGGTCAATCCCTATCACTGACTAAGGATCAATCCCTGTCACTGACTGAGATTCAATCCCTGTCACTGACTGAGGATTAATCCCTGTCACTGACTGAGGATCAATCCCTGTCACTGACTGAGGATCAATCCCTGTCACTGACTGAGGTTCAATCACTGTCACTGACTGAGGGTCAATCCCTGTCACTGTGTGAGGGTCAATCTCTGTCTCTGACAGAGATTTAAACCCTGTCACTGACTGAGGGTCAATCCCTTTCAGTGACTGAGATTCAATCCCTGTCACTGGCTGAGGGTCAATCCCTGTCACTGACTGAGGCTCAATCCCTGTCACTGACTGACGTTCAATCCCTGTCATTGACTGAGGTTCAATCTCCGTCACTGACTGAGGGTCAATCCCTATCACTGACTAAGGATCAATCCCTGTCACTGACTGAGATTCATTCCCTGTCACTGACTGAGGATCAATCCCTGTCACTGATTGAGGCCCAATCCCTGTCACTGACTGAGGATCAATCCCTGTCACTGACTGAGGCTCAATCCCTGTCACTGACTGAGGATCAATCCCTGTCATTGACAGAGGGTCAATCCCTATCACTGACTAAGGATCAATCCCTGTCACTGACTGAGATTCAATACCTGTCACTGACTGAGGATCAATCCCTGTCACTGACCGAGGCGCAATCCCTGTCACTAACTGAGGGTCAATCCCTGTCACTGACTGAGATTCAATCCCTGTCACTGACTGAGGTTCAATCCCTGTCACTGAGTGAGGGTCAATCCCTGTCACTGACTGAGGGTCAATCCCTTTCAGTGACTGAGATTCAATCCCTGTCACTGACTGAGATGCAATCCCTGTCACTGACTGAGGATCAATCCCTGTCACTGACTGTGGTTCAATCCCTGTCACTGACTGAGGGTCAATCCCTGTCACTGACTGAGATTCAATCCCTGTCACTGACTGAGGATCAATCCCTGTCACTGACTGAGGCTCAATCCCTGTCACTGACTGAGGATCAATCCCTGTCACTGACTGAGACTCAATCCCTGTCACTGACTGAGGACAATCCCTGTCACTGACTGAGGTTCAATCACTGTCACTGAGTGAGGGTCAATCCCTGTCACTGACTGAGGTTCAATCCCTTTCAGTGACTGAGATTCAATCCCTGTCACTGTGTGAGGGTCAATCTCTGTCTCTGACAGAGATTTAAACCCTGTCACTGACTGAGGGTCAATCCCTTTCAGTGTCTGAAATTCAATCCCTGTCACTGTCTGAGGATCAATCCCTTTCAGTGACTGAGATTCAATCCCTGTCACTGTGTGAGGGTCAATCTCTGTCTCTGACAGAGATTCAATCCCTGTCACTGACTGAGGGTCAATCCCTTTCAGTGACTGAGATTCAATCCCTGTCACTGGCTGAGGGTCAATCCCTGTCACTGACTGAGGTTCAATCTCCGTCACTGACGAAGGATCAATCCCTGTCACTGACTGAGATTCATTCCCTGTCACTGACTGAGAATCAATCCCTGTCACTGACTGAGGCCCAATCCCTGTCACTGACTGAGGATCAATCCCTGTCACTGACTGAGGCTCAATCCCTGTCACTGACTGAGGATCAATCCCTGTCATTGACAGAGGGTCAATCCCTATCACTGAGTAAGGATCAATCCCTGACACTGACCGAGGCGCAATCCCTGTCACTGACTGAGATTCATTCACTGTCAATGGCTGAGTGTCAATGCCTGTCACTGACTGAGGATCAATCCCTGTCACTGACTGAGGATCAATCCCTGTCACTGACTGAGGGTCAATCCCTGTCACTGACTGAGGGTCAATCCCTGTCACTGACTGAGGTTCAATCCCTGTCACTGACAGGGTCAAGCCCTTTCTCTGAGTGAGATTCAGTCCCTGTCACTGACTGAGGGTTAATCCCTGTCACTGACTGAGATTCAATCCCTATCACTGACTGAGGCTCAAACCCTGTCACTGACTGAGGTTCAAACCCTGTCACTGACAGAGATTCAATCCCAGTCACTGACTGAGGGTCAATCCCTGTCACTGAATGAAGGGCAATCCCAGTCACTGAATGAGATTCAATCCCTGTCACAGACTGAAACTCAATCCCTGTCACTGACTGAGGGTCAATCCCTGTCACTGACTGAGGTTCAATCCCTGTCACTGACAGGGTCAATCCCTTTCTCTGAGTGAGATTCAGTCCCTGTCACTGACTGAGGGTTAATCCCTGTCACTGACTGAGATTCAATCCCTGTCACTGACTGAGGCTCAACCCCTGTCACTGACTGAGGTTTAGTCCCTGTCACTGACTGAGGATCAATCCCTGTCACTGACTGAGATTCAATCCCTGTCACTGACTGAGGGTCAATCCCTGTAACTGACTAAGATTCATTCCCTGTCACTGAGTGAGGGTCTATACCTGTCACTGACTGAGATTCTATCCCTGTCACTGACTAAGGTTCAGCCCCTGTCACTGACTGAGGTTCAATCCCTGTCACTGACTGAGGGTCAATCACTGTCACTGACTGAGGGTCAATCCCTGTAACTGACTAAGATTCATTCCCTGTCACTGAGTGAGGGTCTATCCCTGTCACTGACTGAGATTCTATCCCTGTCACTGACTAAGGTTCAGCCCCTGTCACTGACTGAGGTTCAATCCCTGTCACTGACTGAGATTGAATCTCTGTCACAGACTGAGAGTCAATCCCTGTCATTGATTGAGGTTCAATCCCTGTCACTGACTGAGGTTCAATCCCTGTCACTGACTGAGGGTCAATCACTGTCACTGATTGAGGGTCAATCGCTGTCACTGACTGAGATTCAATCCCTGTCAATGACTGAGATTGAATCCCTGTCACTGACTGAGATTCATTCACTGTCACAGACTGAGGTTCAAACCCTGTCACTGACTGAGGATCAATCCCTGTCACTGACTGAACATCAATCCCTGTCACTGACTGAGATTGAATCTCTGTCACTGACTGAGATTCAATCCCTGTCACTGACTGATGTTCAATCCCTGTCACTGACTGAGGCTCAATCCCTGTCACTGACTAAGGATCAATCCTTGTCAATGACTGAGGCTCAACCCCTTTCACTGACTGAGATTCAATCCCTGTCACTGACTGAGGGTCAATCCCTGTCACTGACTGAGGTTCAATCCATGTCTCTGACTGAGGCTCAAACCCTGTCACCGACTTTGGTTTAGTCCCTGTCACTGACTGAGATTCAATCCTTGTCACTGATTGAGGTTCAATCCCTGTCACTGATTAAGATTCATTCCCTGTCACTGACTGAGGGTCCATCCCTGTCACTGACTGAGATTCAATCGATGTCACTGACTGAGATTCAATCCCTGTCAATGACTGAGATTGAATCCCTGTCACTGACTGAGATTCATTCACTGTCACTGACAGAGATTCAATCCCTGTCACTGACTGAGGTTCAATCCCTTTCAGTGACTGAGATTCAATCCCTGTCACTGATTGAGGCTAAATCCCTTTCACTGACTGAGGTTCAATACCTGTGACTGACTGAGGTTCAATCTCTGTCACTGACTGAGATTGAATCTCTGTCACAGACTGAGGTTCAATCCCTTTCTCTGACTGAGGTTCAATCCCTGTCACTGACTGAGATTGAATCTCTGTCACAGACTGAGATTCAATCCCTGTCACTGACTGATGTTCAATCCCTGTCACTGACTGAGGCTCAATCCCTGTCACTGGCTGAGGATCAATCCCTGTCACTGACTGAGGCTCAATCCCTGTCAATGACTGAGGCTCAATCCCTGTCACTGACTGAGGTTCAATCCCTGTCACTGACAGGGTCAATCCCTTTCTCTGAGTGAGATTCAGTTTCTGTCACTGACTGAAGGTCAATCCCTCTCACTGACTGAGGTTCAATCCCTGTCACTGACCGAGATTCCATCCCTGTCACTGACTGAGGGTCAATCCCTGTCACTGACTGAGGTTCAATCCCAGTCACTGACTGAGGCTCAAACCCTGTCACTGACTGAGGTTTAGTCCCTGTCACTGACAGAGATTCATTCACTGTCAATGGCTGAGTGTCAATCCCTGTCACTGACTGAGGATCAATCCCTGTCACTGACTGAGGATCAATCCCTGTCACTGACTGAGGGTCAATCACTGTCACTGATTGAGATTCAATCCCTGTCACTGACTGAGGGTCAATCCCTGTCATTGATTGAGGTTCAAACCCTGTCACTGACAGAGATTCAATCCCTGTCACTGACTGAGGGTCAATCCCTGTCACTGAATGAGGGTCAATCCCAGTCACTGAATGAGATTCAATCCCTATCACAGACTGAAACTCAATCCCTGTCACTGACTGAGGATCAATCCCTGTCACTGATTGAGATTCAATCCGTGTCACTGACTGAGAGTCAATCACTGTCATTGATTGAGGTTCAAACCCTGTCACTGACAGAGATTCAATCCCTGTCACTGACTGAGGGTCAATCCCTGTCACTGAATGAGGGTCAATCCCAGTCACTCAATGAGATTCAATCCCTGTCACAGACTGAAGCTCAATCCCTATCACTGACTGAGGATCAATCCCTGTCACTGACTGTGGCTAAATCCCTGTCACTGACTGAGGATCAATCCCTGTCACTGACTGATGCTCAATCCCTGTCACTGACTGAGATTCAATCTCTGACACTAACTAAGGTTCAATCCCTGTCACTGACTGAGATTCAATCCCTGTCACTGCCTGAGGATCAATTCCTGTCACTGACTGAGGTTCAATCCCTGTCACTGACTGAGGGTCAATCCCTGTCACTGACTTAGATTCAATCCCTGTCACTGACTGAGGGTCAATCCCTGTCACTGACTTAGATTCAATCCCTGTCACTGACTGAGATTGAATCCCTGTCACTGACTGAGATTCATTCACTGTCACTGACTTAGATTCAATCTCTATCACTGACAGAGGATGAATCCCTGTCACTGACTGAGGGTCAATCCCTATCTCTGAACAAGGATCAATCACTGTCACTGACTGAGATTCAATCCCTGTCACTGACTGAGGCTCCATCCCTGTCACTGACTGAGGGTCAATCCCTGTCACTGACTGAGATTCAATCCCTTTCACTGACTGAGGATCAATCCCTGTCACTGACTGAGGATCAATACCTGTCACTGACTGAGGTTCAATCCCTGTCACTGACCGAGGGTCAATCCCTGTCACTGACTGAGGTTCAATCACTGTCACTGACTAAGATTCAATCCCTGTCACTGACTGAGGTTCAATCCCTGTCACTGAGTGAGGGTCGATCCCTGTCACTGACAGAGATTCAATCCCTGTCACTGACTGAGGTTCAATCCCTTTCAGTGACTGAGATTCAATCCCTGTCACTGATTGAGGCTAAATCCCTTTCACTGACTGAGATTCAAATCCTGTCACTGACTGAGGTTCAATACATGTGACTGACTGAGGTTCAATCTCTGTCACTGACTGAGATTGAATCTCTGTCACAGACTGAGGTTCAATCCCTTTCTCTGACTGAGGTTCAATCCCTGTCACTGACTGAGATTGAATCTCTGTCACAGACTGAGATTCAATCCCTGTCACTGACTGATGTTCAATCCCTGTCACTGACTGAGGCTCAATCCCTGTCACTGGCTGAGGATCAATCCCTGTCACTGACTGAGGCTCAATCCCTGTCAATGACTGAGGCTCAATCCCTGTCACTGACTGAGGTTCAATCCCTGTCACTGACAGGGTCAATCCCTTTCTCTGAGTGAGATTCAGTTTCTGTCACTGACTGAAGGTCAATCCCTCTCACTGACTGAGGTTCAATCCCTGTCACTGACCGAGATTCAATCCCTGTCACTGACTGAGGGTCAATCCCTGTCACTGACTGAGGTTCAATCCCAGTCACTGACTGAGGATCAATCCCTGTCACTGACTGAGGGTCAATCACTGTCACTGATTGAGATTCAATCCCTGCAACTGACTGAGAGTCAATCCCTGTCATTGATTGAGGTTCAAACCCTGTCACTGACAGAGATTCAATCCCTGTCACTGACTGAGGGTCAATCCCTGTCACTGAATGAGGGTCAATCCCAGTCACTGAATGAGATTCAATCCCTGTCACAGACTGAAACTCAATCCCTGTCACTGACTGAGGATCAATCCCTGTCACTGATTGAGATTCAATCCGTGTCACTGACTGAGAGTCAATCACTGTCATTGATTGAGGTTCAAACCCTGTCACTGACAGAGATTCAATCCCTGTCACTGACTGAGGGTCAATCCCTGTCACTGAATGAGGGTCAATCCCAGTCACTCAATGAGATTCAATCCCTGTCACAGACTGAAGCTCAATCCCTGTCACTGACTGAGGATCAATCCCTGTCACTGACTGAGGCTCAATCCCTGTCACTGACTGAGGATCAATCCCTGTCACTGACTGATGCTCAATCCCTGTCACTGACTGAGATTCAATCTCTGACACTAACTGAGGTTCAATCCCTGTCACTGACTGAGATTCAATCCCTGTCACTGCCTGAGGATCAATTCCTGTCACTGACTGAGGGTCAATCCATGTCACTGACTGAGGATCAATCCCTGTCACTGACTGAGGGTCAATCCCTATCACTGACAAAAGATCAATCCATGTCACTGACTGAGATTCATTCGCTGTCACTGGCTGAGGTTCAATCCCTGTCACTGACTGAGGGTCAATCACTGTCACAGACTGAGGTTCAATCCCTGTCACTGACTGAGGGTCAATCCCTGTCACTGACTTAGATTCAATCCCTGTCACTGACTGAGATTGAATCCCTGTCACTGACTGAGATTCATTCGCTGTCACTGACTTAGATTCAATCTCTATCACTGACAGAGGATGAATCCCTGTCACTGACTGAGGGTCAATCCCTATCTCTGAACAAGGATCAATCACTGTCACTGACTGAGATTCAATCCCTGTCACTGACTGAGGCTCCATCCCTGTCACTGACTGAGGGTCAATCCCTGTCACTGACTGAGATTCAATCCCTTTCACTGACTGAGGATCAATCCCTGTCACTGACTGAGGATCAATACCTGTCACTGACTGAGGTTCAATCCCTGTCACTGACCGAGGGTCAATCCCTGTCACTGACTGAGGTTCAATCACTGTCACTGACTAAGATTCAATCCCTGTCACTGACTGAGGTTCAATCCCTGTCACTGACTGAGGTTCAATCCCTTTCAGTGACTGAGATTCAATCCCTGTCACTGACTGTGGATCAATCCCTGTCACTGACTGAGGGTCAATCCCTGTCACTGACTGAGGATCAATCCCTGTCACTGACTGAGATTCCATCTCTGTCACTGTTTGAGGGTCAATCCCTGTCACTGATTGAGATTCAATCCCTGTCACTGACTGAGAGTCAATCCCTGTCATTGATTGAGGTTCAAACCCTGTCACTGACAGAGATTCAATCCCTGTCACTGACTGAGGGTCAATCCCTGTCACTGAATGAGGGTCAATCCCAGTCAGTGAATGAGATTCAATCCCTGTCACAGACTGAAACTCAATCCCTGTCACTGACTGAGGATCAATCCCTGTCACTGATTGAGATTCAATCCGTGTCACTGACTGAGAGTCAATCACTGTCATTGATTGAGGTTCAAACCCTGTCACTGACAGAGATTCAATCCCTGTCACTGACTGAGGGTCAATCCCTGTCACTGAATGAGGGTCAATCCCAGTCACTCAATGAGATTCAATCCCTGTCACAGACTGAAGCTCAATCCCTGTCACTGACTGAGGATCAATCCCTGTCACTGACTGAGGCTCAATCCCTGTCACTGACTGAGGTTCAATCCCTGTCACTGACTGATGCTCAATCCCTGTCACTGACTGAGATTCAATCTCTGACACTAACTAAGGTTCAATCCCTGTCACTGACTGAGATTCAATCCCTGTCACTGCCTGAGGATCAATTCCTGTCACTGACTGAGGGTCAATCCATGTCACTGACTGAGGATCAATCCCTGTCACTGACTGAGGGTCAATCCCTGTCACTGACTGAGGTTCAATCCCTGTCACTGACTGAGATTGAATCTCTGTCACAGACTGAGGTTCAATCCCTGTCACTGACTGAGGGTCAATCCCTGTCACTGACTGAGATTGAATCCCTGTCACTGACTGAGATTCATTCGCTGTCACTGGCTGAGGGTCAATCCCTGTCACTGACTGAGATTAAATCCCTGTCACTGACTGAGGATCAATCCCTGTCACTGACTGAGGCTCAATCCCTGTCTCTGACTTCGGGACAATTACTGTCACTGATTGAGATTCAATCCCTGTCACTGACTGAGATTCATTCGCTGTCACTGGCTGAGGGTCAATCCCTGTCACTGACTGAGATTAAATCCCTGTCACTGACTGAGGATCAATCCCTGTCACAGACTGAGGCTCAATCCCTGTCACTGACTTCGGGACAATTACTGTCACTGATTGAGATTCAATCCCTGTCACTGACGGAAGGTCAATCCCTGTCACTGACCGAGATTCAATCCCTGTCACTGACTGAGGGTCAATCCCTGTCACTGACTGAGGTTCAAACCCAGTAACTGACTGAGGCTCAAACCCTGTCACTGACTGAGGTTTAGTCCCTGTCACTGACTGTGGATCAATCCCTTTCACTGACTGAGGGTCAATCCCTGTTACTGACTGAGGATCAATCCCTGTCACTGACTGTGATTGAATCCCTATCACTGACTGAGATTCAAGCCCTCTCACTTACTGAGTTTCTATCCCTGTCACTGACTGAGGGTCAATCCCTGTCACTGACTGAGGGTCAACCCCTATCACTGACTGTGGTTTAGTCCCTGTCACTGACTGAGGATCAATCTCTGTCACTGAATGAGATTCAATCCCTGTCACTGACTGAGGTTCAATCCCTGTCACTGACTGAGGTTCAATCCCTGTCACTGTCTGAGTTCATTCCCTGTCATTGACTGATGTTCAATCCCTGTCACTGACTGAGATTCAATCCCTGTCACTGACTGAGGTTCAATCCCTGTCACTGACTGAGGTTCAAGGCCTGTCATTGACTGAGATTCAATTCCTGTCACTGACTGAGGCTCAATCCTTGTCACTGACTGAGATTCAATCTCTGACACTAACTAAGGTTAAATCCCTGTCACTGACTGAGATTCAATCCCTGTCACTGCCTGAGGATCAATTCCTGTCACTGACTGAGGGTCAATCCATGTCACTGACTGAGGATCAATCCCTGTCACTGACTGAGGTTCAATCCCTGTCACTGACTGAGGGTCAATCACTGTCACAGACTGAGGTTCAATCCCTGTCACTGACTGATGGTCAATCCCTGTCTCTGATTTAGATTCAATCCCTGTCACTGACTGAGATTGAATCCCTGTCACTGACTGAGATTCATTCGCTGTCACTGGCTGAGGGTCAATCCCTGTCACTGACTGAGATTAAATCCCTGTCACTGACTGAGGATCAATCCCTGTCACAGACTGAGGCTCAATCCCTGTCACTGACTTCGGGACAATTACTGTCACTGATTGAGATTCAATCCCTGTCACTGACGGAAGGTCAATCCCTGTCACTGACCGAGATTCAATCCCTGTCACTGACTGAGGGTCAATCCCTGTCACTGACTGAGGTTCAATTCCAGTAACTGACTGAGGCTCAAACCCTGTCACTGACTGAGGTTTAGTCCCTGTCACTGACTGTGGATCAATCCCTGTCACTGACTGAGGATCAATCCCTGTCACTGACTGAGAATGAATCCCTATCACTGACTGAGATTCAAGCCCTCTCACTTACTGAGGTTCAATCCCTGTCACTGACTGAGGGTCAATCCCTGTCACTGACTGAGGGTCAGCCCCTGTCACTGACTGTGGTTTAGTCCCTGTCACTGACTGAGGATCAATCTCTGTCACTGAATGAGATTCAATCCCTGTCACTGACTGAGGTTCAATCCCTGTAACTGACTGAGGGACAATCCCTGTCACTGACTGAGGTTCAATCACTGTCACTGACAGCGATTCAATCCCTGTCACTGACTGAGGTTCAATCCCTTTCAGTGACTGAGATTCAATCCCTGTCGCTGATTGAGGATAAATCCCTGTCACTGACTGAGATTCAATTCCTGTCACTGACTGAGATTCAGTCCCTGTCACTGACTGAGGGACAATACCTGTCACTGACTGAGGTTCAATCCCTGTCACTGACTGAGAGTCAATCCCTGTCATTGATTAAGGTTCAATCCCTGTCACTGACTGAGGGTCAATCCCTGTCACTGAATGAAATTCAATCCCTGTCACTGACTGAGATTGAATCCCTGTCACAGACTGAGATTCATTCGCTGTCACTGACTGAGAGTCAATCCCTGTCACTGACTGAGATTCAATCCCTGTCACTGACGGAGGATCAATTCCTGTCACTGACTGAGGCTCAATCCCTGTCACTGACTGAGGGTCAATCCATGTCACTGACTGTGGATCAAACCGTGTCATTGACTGATGGTCAATTCCTGTCACTGACTGAGGATCAATCCCTATCACTGACTGAGGGTCAATCCCTATCACTGACTAAGGATCAGTCCCTGTCACTGACTGAGATTCAATCCCTGTCACTGACTGAGGATCAATCCCTGTCAGTGACTGAGGCTCAATCCCTGTCACTGACTGAGGGTCAATCCCTGTCACTGACTGAGATTCAATCCCTGTCACTGACTGAGGATCAATCCCTGTCACTGAATGAGGCTCAATTCCTGTCACTCCCTGAGGATCAATCCCTGTCACTGACAGAGAGTCAGTCCCTGTCACTGACTGAGATTCAATCCCTGTCACTGACTGAGGTTCAATACCTGTGACTGACTGAGGTTCAATATCTGTCACTGACTGAGACTGAATCTCTGTCACAGACTCAGGTTCAATCCCTGTCACTGACTGATGTTCAATCCCTGTCACTGACTGAGGCTCAATCCCTGTCACTGGCTGAGGATCAATCCCTGTCACTGACTGAGGCTCAATCCCTGTCAATGACTGAGGCTCAATCCCTGTCACTGGCTGAGGGTCAACCCCTGTCACTGACTGTGGTTCAGTCCCTGTCACTGACTGAGGATCAATCTCTGTCACTGAATGAGATTCAATCCCTGTCATTGACTGAGGTTCAATCCCTGTCACTGACTGAGGGACAATCCCTGTCACTGACTGAAGTTCAATCACTGTCACTGACTGAGATTCATTCCCTGTCACTGACTGAGGGTCAATCCCTGTCACTGACTGAGGTTCAATCCCTGTCACTGACTGAGATTGAATCTCTGTCACAGACTGAGGTTCAATCCCTTTCTCTGACTGAGGTTCAATCCCTGTCACTGACTGAGATTGAATCTCTGTCACAGACTGAGATTCAATCCCTGTCACTGACTGATGTTCAATCCCTGTCACTGACTGAGGCTCAATCCCTGTCACTGGCTGAGGATCAATCCCTGTCACTGACTGAGGCTCAATCCCTGTCACTGACTGAGGGTCAATCACTGTCACTGACTGAGGGTCAATCCCTGTCACTGACAGGGTCAATCCCTTTCTCTGAGTGAGATTCAGTTTCTGTCACTGACTGAAGGTCAATCCCTGTCACTGACTGAGGTTCAATCCCTGTCACTGACCGAGATTCAATCCCTGTCACTGACTGAGGGTCAATCCCTGTCACTGACTGAGGTTCAATCCCAGTCACTGACTGAGGCTCAAACCCTGTCACTGACTGAGGTTTAGTCCCTGTCACAGACTGAGGCTCAATCCCTGTCACTGACTTCGGGACAATTACTGTCACTGATTGAGATTCAATCCCTGTCACTGACGGAAGGTCAATCCCTGTCACTGACCGAGATTCAATCCCTGTCACTGACTGAGGGTCAATCCCTGTCACTGACTGAGGTTCAAACCCAGTAACTGACTGAGGCTCAAACCCTGTCACTGACTGAGGTTTAGTCCCTGTCACTGACTGTGGATCAATCCCTTTCACTGACTGAGGGTCAATCCCTGTTACTGACTGAGGATCAATCCCTGTCACTGACTGTGATTGAATCCCTATCACTGACTGAGATTCAAGCCCTCTCACTTACTGAGTTTCTATCCCTGTCACTGACTGAGGGTCAATCCCTGTCACTGACTGAGGGTCAACCCCTATCACTGACTGTGGTTTAGTCCCTGTCACTGACTGAGGATCAATCTCTGTCACTGAATGAGATTCAATCCCTGTCACTGACTGAGGTTCAATCCCTGTCACTGACTGAGGTTCAATCCCTGTCACTGTCTGAGTTCATTCCCTGTCATTGACTGATGTTCAATCCCTGTCACTGACTGAGATTCAATCCCTGTCACTGACTGAGGTTCAATCCCTGTCACTGACTGAGGTTCAAGGCCTGTCATTGACTGAGATTCAATTCCTGTCACTGACTGAGGCTCAATCCTTGTCACTGACTGAGATTCAATCTCTGACACTAACTAAGGTTAAATCCCTGTCACTGACTGAGATTCAATCCCTGTCACTGCCTGAGGATCAATTCCTGTCACTGACTGAGGGTCAATCCATGTCACTGACTGAGGATCAATCCCTGTCACTGACTGAGGTTCAATCCCTGTCACTGACTGAGGGTCAATCACTGTCACAGACTGAGGTTCAATCCCTGTCACTGACTGAGGGTCAATCCCTGTCTCTGATTTAGATTCAATCCCTGTCACTGACTGAGATTGAATCCCTGTCACTGACTGAGATTCATTCGCTGTCACTGGCTGAGGGTCAATCCCTGTCACTGACTGAGATTAAATCCCTGTCACTGACTGAGGATCAATCCCTGTCACAGACTGAGGCTCAATCCCTGTCACTGACTTCGGGACAATTACTGTCACTGATTGAGATTCAATCCCTGTCACTGACGGAAGGTCAATCCCTGTCACTGACCGAGATTCAATCCCTGTCACTGACTGAGGGTCAATCCCTGTCACTGACTGAGGTTCAATTCCAGTAACTGACTGAGGCTCAAACCCTGTCACTGACTGAGGTTTAGTCCCTGTCACTGACTGTGGATCAATCCCTGTCACTGACTGAGGATCAATCCCTGTCACTGACTGAGAATGAATCCCTATCACTGACTGAGATTCAAGCCCTCTCACTTACTGAGGTTCAATCCCTGTCACTGACTGAGGGTCAATCCCTGTCACTGACTGAGGGTCAGCCCCTGTCACTGACTGTGGTTTAGTCCCTGTCACTGACTGAGGATCAATCTCTGTCACTGAATGAGATTCAATCCCTGTCACTGACTGAGGTTCAATCCCTGTAACTGACTGAGGGACAATCCCTGTCACTGACTGAGGTTCAATCACTGTCACTGACAGCGATTCAATCCCTGTCACTGACTGAGGTTCAATCCCTTTCAGTGACTGAGATTCAATCCCTGTCGCTGATTGAGGATAAATCCCTGTCACTGACTGAGATTCAATTCCTGTCACTGACTGAGATTCAGTCCCTGTCACTGACTGAGGGACAATACCTGTCACTGACTGAGGTTCAATCCCTGTCACTGACTGAGAGTCAATCCCTGTCATTGATTAAGGTTCAATCCCTGTCACTGACTGAGGGCCAATCCCTGTCACTGAATGAAATTCAATCCCTGTCACTGACTGAGATTGAATCCCTGTCACAGACTGAGATTCATTCGCTGTCACTGACTGAGAGTCAATCCCTGTCACTGACTGAGATTCAATCCCTGTCACTGACGGAGGATCAATCCCTGTCACTGACTGAGGCTCAATCCCTGTCACTGACTGAGGGTCAATCCATGTCACTGACTGTGGATCAAACCGTGTCATTGACTGATGGTCAATTCCTGTCACTGACTGAGGATCAATCCCTATCACTGACTGAGGGTCAATCCCTATCACTGACTAAGGATCAGTCCCTGTCACTGACTGAGATTCAATCCCTGTCACTGACTGAGGATCAATCCCTGTCACTGACTGAGGCTCAATCCCTGTCACTGACTGAGGGTCAATCCCTGTCACTGACTGAGATTCAATCCCTGTCACTGACTGAGGATCAATCCCTGTCACTGAATGAGGCTCAATTCCTGTCACTCCCTGAGGATCAATCCCTGTCACTGACAGAGAGTCAGTCCCTGTCACTGACTGAGATTCAATCCCTGTCACTGACTGAGGTTCAATACCTGTGACTGACTGAGGTTCAATATCTGTCACTGACTGAGACTGAATCTCTGTCACAGACTCAGGTTCAATCCCTGTCACTGACTGATGTTCAATCCCTGTCACTGACTGAGGCTCAATCCCTGTCACTGGCTGAGGATCAATCCCTGTCACTGACTGAGGCTCAATCCCTGTCAATGACTGAGGCTCAATCCCTGTCACTGGCTGAGGGTCAACCCCTGTCACTGACTGTGGTTCAGTCCCTGTCACTGACTGAGGATCAATCTCTGTCACTGAATGAGATTCAATCCCTGTCACTGACTGAGGGTCAATCCCTGTCACTGACTGAGGGACAATCCCTGTCACTGACTGAAGTTCAATCACTGTCACTGACTGAGATTCATTCCCTGTCACTGACTGAGGGTCAATCCCTGTCACTGACTGAGGTTCAATCCCTGTCACTGACTGAGATTGAATCTCTGTCACAGACTGAGGTTCAATCCCTTTCTCTGACTGAGGTTCAATCCCTGTCACTGACTGAGATTGAATCTCTGTCACAGACTGAGATTCAATCCCTGTCACTGACTGATGTTCAATCCCTGTCACTGACTGAGGCTCAATCCCTGTCACTGGCTGAGGATCAATCCCTGTCACTGACTGAGGCTCAATCCCTGTCACTGACTGAGGGTCAATCCCTGTCACTGACTGAGGGTCAATCCCTGTCACTGACAGGGTCAATCCCTTTCTCTGAGTGAGATTCAGTTTCTGTCACTGACTGAAGGTCAATCCCTGTCACTGACTGAGGTTCAATCCCTGTCACTGACCGAGATTCAATCCCTGTCACTGACTGAGGGTCAATCCCTGTCACTGACTGAGGTTCAATCCCAGTCACTGACTGAGGCTCAAACCCTGTCACTGACTGAGGTTTAGTCCCTGTCACAGACTGTGGATCAATCCCTGCCACTGACTGAGGGTCACTCCCTGTCACTGACTGAGGATCAATCCCTGTCACTGAATGAGATTCAATCTCTGTCACTGTTTGAGGGTCAATCCCTGTCACTGACTGAGGGACAATACCTGTCACTGACTGAGGTTCAATCCCTGTCACTGACTGAGAGTCAATCCCTGTCATTGATTAAGGTTCAATCCCTGTCACTGACTGTGGGTCAATCCCTGTCACTGAATGAAATTCAATCCCTGTCACTGACTGAGATTGAATCCCTGTCACAGACTGAGATTCATTCCCTGTCACTGACTGAGGGTCCATCTCTGTCACTGAGTGAGATTCAATCCCTGTCACTGACTGAGGTTCAGCCCCTGTCACTGACTGAGGTTCAATCCCTGTCACTGACTGAGATTGAATCTCTGTCACAGACTGAGGTTCAATCCCTGTCACTGACTGATGGTCAATCCCTGTCACTGACTTAGATTCAATCCCTGTCACTGACTTTGATTGAATCCCTGTCACTGACTGAGATTCATTCGCTGTCACTGGCTGAGGGTCAATCCCTGTCACTGACTGAGATTAAATCCCTGTCACTGACTGAGGATCAATCCCTGTCACTGACTGAGGCTCAATCCCTGTCACTGACTTCGGGACAATTACTGTCACTGATTGAGATTCAATCCCTGTCACTGACGGAAGGTCAATCCCTGTCACTGACCGAGATTCAATCCCTGTCACTGACTGAGGGTCAATCCCTGTCACTGACTGAGGTTCAATTCCAGTAACTGACTGAGGCTCAAACCCTGTCACTGACTGAGGTTTAGTCCCTGTCACTGACTGTGGATCAATCCCTGTCACTGACTGTGGATCAATCCCTGTCACTGACTGAGGGTCAATCCCTGTCACTGACTGAGGATCAATCCCTGTCACTGACTGAGATTGAATCCCTGTCACTGACTGTGATTGAATCCCTATCACTGACTGAGATTCAAGCCCTCTCACTTACTGAGGTTCAATCCCTGTCACTGACTGAGGGTCAATCCCTGTCACTGACTGAGGGTCAACCCCTGTCACTGACTGTGGTTTAGTCCCTGTCACTGACTGAGGATCAATCTCTGTCACTGAATGAGATTCAATCCCTGACACTGACTGAGGTTCAATCCCTGTCACTGACTGAGGGACAATCCCTGTCACTGACTGAGGTTCAATCACTGTCACTGACTGAGATTCATTCCCTGTCACTGACTGAGGGTCAATCCCTGTCACTGACTGAGGTTCAATCCCTGTCACTGACTGAGATTCAATCCCAGTCACTGACTGAGGTTCAATCCCTGTCACTGACTGAGGGACAATACCTGTCACTGACTGAGGTTCAATCCCTGTCACTGACTGAGAGTCAATCCCTGTCATTGATTGAGGTTCAATCCCTGTCACTGACTGAGGGTCAATCCCTGTCACTGAATGAAATTCAATCCCTGTCACTGACTGAGATTGAATCCCTGTCACAGACTGAGATTCATTCGCTGTCACTGACTGAGAGTCAATCCCTGTCACTGACTGAGATTCAATCCCTGTCACTGACGGAGGATCAATCCCTGTCACTGACTGAGGCTCAATCCCTGTCACTGACTGAGGGTCAATCCATGTCACTGACTGTGGATCAAACCCTGTCATTGACTGAGGGTCAATCCCTGTCACTGACTGAGGATCAATCCCTATCACTGACTGAGGGTCAATCCCTATCACTGACTAAGGATCAGTCCCTGTCACTGACTGAGATTCAATCCCTGTCACTGACTGAGGATCAATCCCTGTCACTGACTGAGGCTCAATCCCTGTCACTGACTGAGGGTCAATCCCTGTCACTGACGGAGGATCAATCCCTGTCACTGACTGAGGCTCAATCCCTGTCACTGACTGAGGCTCAATCCCTGTCACTGGCTGAGGATCAATCCCTGTCACTGACTGAGGCTCAATCCCTGTCAATGACTGAGGCTCAATCCCTGTCACTGGCTGAGGGTCAACCCCTGTCACTGACTGTGGTTCAGTCCCTGTCACTGACTGAGGATCAATCTCTGTCACTGAATGAGATTCAATCCCTGTCATTGACTGAGGTTCAATCCCTGTCACTGACTGAGGGACAATCCCTGTCACTGACTGAAGTTCAATCACTGTCACTGACTGAGATTCATTCCCTGTCACTGACTGAGGGTCAATCCCTGTCACTGACTGAGGTTCAATCCCTGTCACTGACTGAGATTGAATCTCTGTCACAGAATGAGGTTCAATCCCTTTCTCTGACTGAGGTTCAATCCCTGTCACTGACTGAGATTGAATCTCTGTCACAGACTGAGATTCAATCCCTGTCACTGACTGATGTTCAATCCCTGTCACTGACTGAGGGTCAATCCCTGTCACTGACTGAGATTGAATCTCTGTCACAGACTGAGATTCAATCCCTGTCACTGACTGATGTTCAATCCCTGTCACTGACTAAGGGTCAATCCCTGTCACTGACAGGGTCAATCCCTTTCTCTGAGTGAGATTCAGTTTCTGTCACTGACTGAAGGTCAATCCCTGTCACTGACTGAGGTTCAATCCCTGTCACTGACCGAGATTCAATCCCTGTCACTGACTGAGGGTCAATCCCTGTCACTGACTGAGGTTCAATCCCAGTCACTGACTGAGGCTCAAACCCTGTCACTGACTGAGGTTTAGTCCCTGTCACAGACTGTGGATCAATCCCTGTCACTGACTGAGGGTCAATCCCTGTCACTGACTGAGGATCAATCCCTGTCACTGAATGAGATTCAATCTCTGTCACTGTTTGAGTGTCAATCCCTGTCACTGACTGAGGGACAATACCTGTCACTGACTGAGGTTCAATCCCTGTCACTGACTGAGAGTCAATCCCTGTCATTGATTAAGGTTCAATCCCTGTCACTGACTGAGGGTCAATCCCTGTCACTGAATGAAATTCAATCCCTGTCACTGACTGAGATTGAATCCCTGTCACAGACTGAGATTCATTCCCTGTCACTGACTGAGGGTCCATCTCTGTCACTGAGTGAGATTCAATCCCTGTCACTGACTGAGGTTCAGCCCCTGTCACTGACTGAGGTTCAATCCCTGTCACTGACTGAGATTGAATCTCTGTCACAGACTGAGGTTCAATCCCTGTCACTGACTGATGGTCAATCCCTGTCACTGACTTAGATTCAATCCCTGTCACTGACTGAGATTGAATCCCTGTCACTGACTGAGATTCATTCGCTGTCACTGGCTGAGGGTCAATCCCTGTCACTGACTGAGATTAAATCCCTGTCACTGACTGAGGATCAATCCCTGTCACTGACTGAGGCTCAATCCCTGTCACTGACTTCGGGACAATTACTGTCACTGATTGAGATTCAATCCCTGTCACTGACGGAAGGTCAATCCCTGTCACTGACCGAGATTCAATCCCTGTCACTGACTGAGGGTCAATCCCTGTCACTGACTGAGGTTCAATTCCAGTAACTGACTGAGGCTCAAACCCTGTCACTGACTGAGGTTTAGTCCCTGTCACTGACTGTGGATCAATCCCTGTCACTGACTGTGGATCAATCCCTGTCACTGACTGAGGGTCAATCCCTGTCACTGACTGAGGATCAATCCCTGTCACTGACTGAGATTGAATCCCTGTCACTGACTGTGATTGAATCCCTATCACTGACTGAGATTCAAGCCCTCTCACTTACTGAGGTTCAATCCCTGTCACTGACTGAGGGTCAATCCCTGTCACTGACTGAGGGTCAACCCCTGTCACTGACTGTGGTTTAGTCCCTGTCACTGACTGAGGATCAATCTCTGTCACTGAATGAGATTCAATCCCTGACACTGACTGAGGTTCAATCCCTGTCACTGACTGAGGGACAATCCCTGTCACTGACTGAGGTTCAATCACTGTCACTGACTGAGATTCATTCCCTGTCACTGACTGAGGGTCAATCCCTGTCACTGACTGAGGTTCAATCCCTGTCACTGACTGAGATTCAATCCCAGTCACTGACTGAGGTTCAATCCCTGTCACTGACTGAGGGACAATACCTGTCACTTACTGAGGTTCAATCCCTGTCACTGACTGAGAGTCAATCCCTGTCATTGATTGAGGTTCAATCCCTGTCACTGACTGAGGGTCAATCCCTGTCACTGAATGAAATTCAATCCCTGTCACTGACTGAGATTGAATCCCTGTCACAGACTGAGATTCATTCGCTGTCACTGACTGAGAGTCAATCCCTGTCACTGACTGAGATTCAATCCCTGTCACTGACGGAGGATCAATCCCTGTCACTGACTGAGGCTCAATCCCTGTCACTGACTGAGGGTCAATCCATGTCACTGACTGTGGATCAAACCCTGTCATTGACTGAGGGTCAATCCCTGTCACTGACTGAGGATCAATCCCTATCACTGACTGAGGGTCAATCCCTATCACTGACTAAGGATCAGTCCCTGTCACTGACTGAGATTCAATCCCTGTCACTGACTGAGGATCAATCCCTGTCACTGACTGAGGCTCAATCCCTGTCACTGACTGAGGGTCAATCCCTGTCACTGACTGAGATTCAACCCCTGTCACTGACTGAGGATCAATCCCTGTCACTGAATGAGGCTCAATTCCTGTCACTCCCTGAGGATCAATCCCTGTCACTGACAGAGAGTCAGTCCCTGTCACTGACTGAGATTCAATCCCTGTCACTGACTGAGGTTCAATACCTGTGACTGACTGAGGTTCAATATCTGTCACTGACTGAGACTGAATCTCTGTCACAGACTCAGCTTCAATCCCTGTCACTGACTGAGGTTCAATCCCTGTCACTGACTGAGATTGAATCTGTGTCACAGACTGAGATTCAATCCCTGTCACTGACTGATGTTCAATCCCTGTCACTGACTGAGGCTCAATCCCTGTCACTGACTGAGGATCAATCCCTGTCAATGTCTGAGATTCAATCCCTGTCACTGACTGAGGTTCAATCCCTGTCACTGACAGGGTCAATCTCTTTCTCTGAGTGAGACTCAGTCCCTGTCACTGACTGAGGATCAATCCCCGTCACTGACTGAGATTCAATCCCTGTCACTGACTGAGGGTAAATCCCTGTCACTGACTGAGATTCAATCCCTGTCACTGACTGAGATTGAATCCCTGTCACTGACTGAGATTGAATCCCTGTCACTGACTGAGATTCATTCCCTGTCACTGACTGAGGGTCAATCCCTGTCACTGAATGAGATTCAATCCCTGTCACTGACTGAGGTTCAATCCCTGTCACTGACTGAGGGACAATCCCTGTCACTGACTGAGGTTCAATCACTGTCACTGACTGAGATTCATTCCCTGTCACTGACTGAGGGTCAATCCCTGTCACTGACTGAGGGTCAATCCCTGTCACTGACTGAGGTTCAATCCCTGTCACTGACTGAGATTCAATCCCAGTCACTGACTGATGTTCAATCCCTGTCACTGACTGAGGGACAATACCTGTCACTGACTGAGGTTCAATCCCTGTCACTGACTGAGAGTCAATCCCTGTCATTGATTGAGGTTCAATCCCTGTCACTGACTGAGGGTAAATCCCTGTCACTGACTGAGATTCAATCCCTGTCACTGACTGAGATTGAATCCCTGTCACTGACTGAGATTGAATCCCTGTCACTGACTGAGATTCATTCCCTGTCACTGACTGAGGGTCAATCCCTGTCACTGACTGAGATTCAATCCCTGTCACTGACTGAGTTCATTCCATGTCATTGACTGATGTTTAATCCCTGTCACTGACTGAGATTCAATCCCTGTCACTGACTGAGGTTCAATCCCTGTCACTGACTGAGGTTCAAGGCCTGTAATTGACTGAGATTCAATCCCTGTCACTGACTGAGGATCAATCTATGTCACCTACTGAGGATCAATCCCTGTCACTGACTGTGGGTCAATCCCTATCACTGACAAAGGATCAATCCATGTCACTGACTGAGTTCATTCCCTGTCACTGACTGAGGTTCAATCCCTGTCACTGGCTGAGATTGAATCTCTGTCACAGACTGACGTTCAAACCCTGTCACTGACTGAGATTGAATCCCTGTCACTGAATGAGATTCATTCGCTGTCACTGGCTGAGGGTCAATCCCTGTCACTGACTGAGATTAAATCCCTGTCACTGACTGAGGATCAACCCCTGTCACTGACTGAGGGTCAATCCCTGTCACTGACAGAGGATGAATCCCTGTCACTGATTGAGATTCAATCCCTATCACTGAACAAGGATCAATCACTGTCACTGCCTGAGATTGAATCCCTGTCACTGACTGAGGCTCCATCCCTGTCACTGACTGAGGGTCAATCCCTGTCACTGACCGAGGGTCAATCCCTGTCACTGACTGAGGTTCAATCACTGTCACTGACTGAGGCTCAATACCTGTCCCTGACTGAGGTTCAATCCCTGTCACTGACCGAGGGTCAATCCCTGTCACTGACCGAGGGTCAATCCCTGTCACTGACTGAGGATCAATCCCTGCCACTGACTGAGGCTCAATACCTGTCCCTGACTGAGGTTCAATCCCTGTCACTGACCGAGGGTCAATCCCTGTCACTGACTGAGGTTCAATCCCTGTCACTTTTGAGGTTCAATCCCTGTCACTGAGTGAGGGTCGATCCCTGTCACTGACAGAGATTCAATCTCTGTCACTAACTGAGGTTCAATCCCTTTCAGTGACTGAGATTCAATCCCTGTCACTGATTGAGGCTCAATCCCTGTCACTGACTGATGTTCAATCCCTGTCACTGACTGAGGCTCAATCCCTGTCACTGACTGAGGATCAATCCCTGTCAATGTCTGAGGCTCAATCTCTGTCACTGACTGAGGTTCAATCCCTGTCACTGACAGTGTCAATCTCTTTCTCTGAGTGAGATTCAGTCCCTGTCACTGACTGAGGATCAAACCCCGTCACTGACTGAGATTCAATCCCTGTCACTGACTGAGGGTAAATCCCTGTCACTGACTGAGATTCAATCCGTGTCACTGACTGAGATTGAATCCCTGTCACTGACTGAGATTGAATCCCTGTCACTGACTGAGATTCATTCCCTGTCACTGACTGAGGGTCAATCCCTGTCACTGACTGAGATTCAATCCCTGTCACTGATTGAATTCATTCCATGTCATTGACTGATGTTTAATCCCTGTCACTGACTGAGATTCAATCCCTGTCACTGACTGAGGTTCAATCCCTGTCACTGACTGAGGTTCAAGGCCTGTAATTGACTGAGATTCAATCCCTGTCACTGACTGAGGATCAATCCATGTCACCTACTGAGGATCAATCCCTGTCACTGACTGAGGGTCAATCCCTATCACTGACAAAGGATCAATCCATGTCACTGACTGAGTTCATTCCCTGTCACTGACTGAGGTTCAATCCCTGTCACTAGCTGAGATTGAATCTCTGTCACAGACTGACGTTCAAACCCTGTCACTGACTGAGATTGAATCCCTGTCACTGAATGAGATTCATTCGCTGTCACTGGCTGAGGGTCAATCCCTGTCACTGACTGAGATTAAATCCCTGTCACTGACTGAGGATCAACCCCTGTCACTGACTGAGGTTCAATCCCTGTCACTGACAGAGGATGAATCCCTGTCACTGATTGAGATTCAATCCCTATCACTGAACAAGGATCAATCACTGTCACTGCCTGAGATTGAATCCCTGTCACTGACTGAGGCTCCATCCCTGTCACTGACTGAGGGTCAATCCCTGTCACTGACCGAGGGTCAATCCCTGTCACTGACTGAGGTTCAATCACTGTCACTGACTGAGGCTCAATACCTGTCCCTGACTGAGGTTCAATCCCTGTCACTGACCGAGGGTCAATCCCTGTCACTGACCGAGGGTCAATCCCTGTCACTGACTGAGGATCAATCCCTGCCACTGACTGAGGCTCAATACCTGTCCCTGACTGAGGTTCAATCCCTGTCACTGACCGAGGGTCAATCCCTGTCACTGACTGAGGTTCAATCACTGTCACTGACTAAGATTCAATCCCTGTCACTTTTGAGGTTCAATCCCTGTCACTGAGTGAGGGTCGATCCCTGTCACTGACAGAGATTCAATCTCTGTCACTAACTGAGGTTCAATCCCTTTCAGTGACTGAGATTCAATCCCTGTCACTGATTGAGGCTAAATCACTGTCACTGACTGAGATTCAATCCCTGTCACTGACTGAGGTTCAATACCTGTGACTGACTGAGGTTCAATCTCTGTCACTGACTGAGATTGAATCTCTGTCACAGACTGAGGTTCAATCCCTTTCTCTGACTGAGGTTCAATCCCTGTCACTGACTGAGATTGAATCTCTGTCACAGACTGAGATTAAATCCCTGTCATTGACTGATGTTCAGTCCCTGTCACTGACTGAGGCTCAATCCCTGTCACTGGCTGAGGATCAATCCCTGTCACTGACTGAGGCTCAATCTCTGTCAATGACTGAGGCTCAATCCCTGTCACTGACTGAGGTTCAATCCCTGTCACTGACTGAGGGACAATCCCTGTCACTGACTGAGGTTCAATCCCTGTCACTGACTGAGGGACAATCCCTGTCACTGACTGAGGTTCAATCCCTGTCACTGACTGAGGTTCAATCCCTGTCACTGACTGAGGTTCAATCCCTGTCACTGACTGCGATTCAATCCCTGTCACTGACTGAGATTGAATCCCTGTCACAGACTGAGATTCATTCGCTGTCACTGACTGAGAGTCAATCCCTGTCACTGACTGAGATTCAATCCCTGTCACTGACGGAGGATCAATCCCTGTCACTGACTGAGGCTCAATCCCTGTCACTGACTGAGGGTCAATCCATGTCACTGACTGTGGATCAAACCCTGTCATTGACTGAGGGTCAATCCCTGTCACTGACTGAGGATCAATCCCTATCACTGACTGAGGGTCAATCCCTATCACTGACTAAGGATCAGTCCCTGTCACTGACTGAGATTCAATCCCTGTCACTGACTGAGGATCAATCCCTGTCACTGACTGAGGCTCAATCCCTGTCACTGACTGAGGGTCAATCCCTGTCACTGACTGAGATTCAACCCCTGTCACTGACTGAGGATCAATCCCTGTCACTGAATGAGGCTCAATTCCTGTCACTCCCTGAGGATCAATCCCTGTCACTGACAGAGAGTCAGTCCCTGTCACTGACTGAGATTCAATTCCTGTCACTGACTGAGGTTCAATACCTGTGACTGACTGAGGTTCAATATCTGTCACTGACTGAGACTGAATCTCTGTCACAGACTCAGGTTCAATCCCTGTCACTGACTGAGGTTCAATCCCTGTCACTGACTGAGATTGAATCTGTGTCACAGACTGAGATTCAATCCCTGTCACTGACTGATGTTCAATCCCTGTCACTGACTGAGGCTCAATCCGTGTCACTGACTGAGGATCAATCCCTGTCAATGACTGAGGCTCAATCCCTGTCACTGACTGAGGTTCAATCCCTGTCACTGACAGGGTCAATCTCTTTCTCTGAGTGAGATTCAGTCCCTGTCACTGACTGAGGATCAATCCCCGTCACTGACTGAGATTCAATCCCTGTCACTGACTGAGGGTAAATCCCTGTCACTGACTGAGATTCAATCCCTGTCACTGACTGAGATTGAATCCCTGTCACTGACTGAGATTGAATCCCTGTCACTGACTGAGATTCATTCCCTGTCACTGACTGAGGGTCAATCCCTGTCACTGAATGAGATTCAATCCCTGTCACTGACTGAGGTTCAATCCCTGTCACTGACTGAGGGACAATCCCTGTCACTGACTGAGGTTCAATCACTGTCACTGACTGAGATTCATTCCCTGTCACTGACTGAGGGTCAATCCCTGTCACTGACTGAGGTTCAATCCCTGTCACTGACTGAGATTCAATCCCAGTCACTGACTGATGTTCAATCCCTGTCACTGACTGAGGGACAATACCTGTCACTGACTGAGGTTCAATCCCTGTCACTGACTGAGAGTCAATCCCTGTCATTGATTGAGGTTCAATCCCTGTCACTGACTGAGGGTTAATCCCTGTCACTGAATGAAATTCAATCCCTGTCACTGACTGAGATTGAATCCCTGTCACAGACTGAGATTCATTCGCTGTCACTGACTGAGAGTCAATCCCTGTCACTGACTGAGATTCAATCCCTGTAACTGACGGAGGATCAATCCCTGTCACTGACTGAGGCTCAATCCCTGTCACTGACTGAGGGTCAATCCATGTCACTGACTGTGGATCAAACCCTGTCATTGACTGAGGGTCAATCCCTGTCACTGACTGAGGATCAATCCCTGTCACTGACTGAGGGTCAATCCCTATCACTGACTAAGGATCAGTCCCTGTCACTGACTGAGATTCAATCCCTGTCACTGACTGAGGATCAATCCCTGTCACTGACTGAGGCTCAATCCCTGTCACTGACTGAGGGTCAATCCCTGTCACTGACTGAGATTCAACCCCTGTCACTGACTGAGGATCAATCCCTGTCACTGAATGAGGCTCAATTCCTGTCACTCCCTGAGGATCAATCCCTGTCACTGACAGAGAGTCAGTCCCTGTCACTGACTGAGATTCAATCCCTGTCACTGTCTGAGGTTCAATACCTGTGACTGACTGAGGTTCAATATCTGTCACTGACTGAGACTGAATCTCTGTCACAGACTCAGGTTCAATCCCTGTCACTGACTGAGGTTCAATCCCTGTCACTGACTGAGATTGAATCTGTGTCACAGACTGAGATTCAATCCCTGTCACTGACTGATGTTCAATCCCTGTCACTGACTGAGGCTCAATCCGTGTCACTGACTGAGGATCAATCCCTGTCAATGTCTGAGGCTCAATCCCTGTCACTGACTGAGGTTCAATCCCTGTCACTGACAGGGTCAATCTCTTTCTCTGAGTGAGATTCAGTCCCTGTCACTGACTGAGGATCAATCCCCGTCACTGACTGAGATTCAATCCCTGTCACTGACTGAGGGTAAATCCCTGTCACTGACTGAGATTCAATCCCTGTCACTGACTGAGATTGAATCCCTGTCACTGACTGAGATTGAATCCCTGTCACTGACTGAGATTCATTCCCTGTCACTGACTGAGGGTCAATCCCTGTCACTGAATGAGATTCAATCCCTGTCACTGACTGAGGTTCAATCCCTGTCACTGACTGAGGGACAATCCCTGTCACTGACTGATGTTCAATCCCTGTCACTGACTGAGATTCATTCCCTGTCACTGACTGAGGGTCAATCCCTGTCACTGACTGAGGTTCAATCCCTGTCACTGACTGAGATTCAATCCCAGTCACTGACTGATGTTCAATCCCTGTCACTGACTGAGGGACAATACCTGTCACTGACTGAGGTTCAATCCCTGTCACTGACTGAGAGTCAATCCCTGTCATTGATTGAGGTTCAATCCCTGTCACTGACTGTGGGTTAATCCCTGTCACTGAATGAAATTCAATCCCTGTCACTGACTGAGATTGAATCCCTGTCACAGACTGAGATTCATTCGCTGTCACTGACTGAGAGTCAATCCCTGTCACTGACTGAGATTGAATCTCTGTCACAGACTGAGATTAAATCCCTGTCATTGACTGATGTTCAGTCCCTGTCACTGACTGAGGCTCAATCCCTGTCACTGGCTGAGGATCAATCCCTGTCACTGACTGAGGCTCAATCCCTGTCAATGACTGAGGCTCAATCCCTGTCACTGACTGAGGTTCAATCCCTGTCACTGACTGAGGTTCAATCCCTGTCACTGACTGAGGTTCAATCCCTGTCACTGACTGAGGTTCAATCCCTGTCACTGACTGCGATTCAATCCCTGTCACTGACTGAGATTGAATCCCTGTCACAGACTGAGATTCATTCGCTGTCACTGACTGAGAGTCAATCCCTGTCACTGACTGAGATTCAATCCCTGTCACTGACGGAGGATCAATCCCTGTCACTGACTGAGGCTCAATCCCTGTCACTGACTGAGGGTCAATCCATGTCACTGACTGTGGATCAAACCCTGTCATTGACTGAGGGTCAATCCCTGTCACTGACTGAGGATCAATCCCTATCACTGACTGAGGGTCAATCCCTATCACTGACTAAGGATCAGTCCCTGTCACTGACTGAGATTCAATCCCTGTCACTGACTGAGGATCAATCCCTGTCACTGACTGAGGCTCAATCCCTGTCACTGACTGAGGGTCAATCCCTGTCACTGACTGAGATTCAACCCCTGTCACTGACTGAGGATCAATCCCTGTCACTGAATGAGGCTCAATTCCTGTCACTCCCTGAGGATCAATCCCTGTCACTGACAGAGAGTCAGTCCCTGTCACTGACTGAGATTCATTCCTGTCACTGACTGAGGTTCAATACCTGTGACTGACTGAGGTTCAATATCTGTCACTGACTGAGACTGAATCTCTGTCACAGACTCAGGTTCAATCCCTGTCACTGACTGAGGTTCAATCCCTGTCACTGACTGAGATTGAATCTGTGTCACAGACTGAGATTCAATCCCTGTCACTGACTGATGTTCAATCCCTGTCACTGACTGAGGCTCAATCCGTGTCACTGACTGAGGATCAATCCCTGTCAATGACTGAGGCTCAATCCCTGTCACTGACTGAGGTTCAATCCCTGTCACTGACAGGGTCAATCTCTTTCTCTGAGTGAGATTCAGTCCCTGTCACTGACTGAGGATCAATCCCCGTCACTGACTGAGATTCAATCCCTGTCACTGACTGAGGGTAAATCCCTGTCACTGACTGAGATTCAATCCCTGTCACTGACTGAGATTGAATCCCTGTCACTGACTGAGATTGAATCCCTGTCACTGACTGAGATTCATTCCCTGTCACTGACTGAGGGTCAATCCCTGTCACTGAATGAGATTCAATCCCTGTCACTGACTGAGGTTCAATCCCTGTCACTGACTGAGGGACAATCCCTGTCACTGACTGAGGTTCAATCACTGTCACTGACTGAGATTCATTCCCTGTCACTGACTGAGGGTCAATCCCTGTCACTGACTGAGGTTCAATCCCTGTCACTGACTGAGATTCAATCCCAGTCACTGACTGATGTTCAATCCCTGTCACTGACTGAGGGACAATACCTGTCACTGACTGAGGTTCAATCCCTGTCACTGACTGAGAGTCAATCCCTGTCATTGATTGAGGTTCAATCCCTGTCACTGACTGAGGGTTAATCCCTGTCACTGAATGAAATTCAATCCCTGTCACTGACTGAGATTGAATCCCTGTCACAGACTGAGATTCATTCGCTGTCACTGACTGAGAGTCAATCCCTGTCACTGACTGAGATTCAATCCCTGTAACTGACGGAGGATCAATCCCTGTCACTGACTGAGGCTCAATCCCTGTCACTGACTGAGGGTCAATCCATGTCACTGACTGTGGATCAAACCCTGTCATTGACTGAGGGTCAATCCCTGTCACTGACTGAGGATCAATCCCTGTCACTGACTGAGGGTCAATCCCTATCACTGACTAAGGATCAGTCCCTGTCACTGACTGAGATTCAATCCCTGTCACTGACTGAGGATCAATCCCTGTCACTGACTGAGGCTCAATCCCTGTCACTGACTGAGGGTCAATCCCTGTCACTGACTGAGATTCAACCCCTGTCACTGACTGAGGATCAATCCCTGTCACTGAATGAGGCTCAATTCCTGTCACTCCCTGAGGATCAATCCCTGTCACTGACAGAGAGTCAGTCCCTGTCACTGACTGAGATTCAATCCCTGTCACTGTCTGAGGTTCAATACCTGTGACTGACTGAGGTTCAATATCTGTCACTGACTGAGACTGAATCTCTGTCACAGACTCAGGTTCAATCCCTGTCACTGACTGAGGTTCAATCCCTGTCACTGACTGAGATTGAATCTGTGTCACAGACTGAGATTCAATCCCTGTCACTGACTGATGTTCAATCCCTGTCACTGACTGAGGCTCAATCCGTGTCACTGACTGAGGATCAATCCCTGTCAATGTCTGAGGCTCAATCCCTGTCACTGACTGAGGTTCAATCCCTGTCACTGACAGGGTCAATCTCTTTCTCTGAGTGAGATTCAGTCCCTGTCACTGACTGAGGATCAATCCCCGTCACTGACTGAGATTCAATCCCTGTCACTGACTGAGGGTAAATCCCTGTCACTGACTGAGATTCAATCCCTGTCACTGACTGAGATTGAATCCCTGTCACTGAGTGAGATTGAATCCCTGTCACTGACTGAGATTCATTCCCTGTCACTGACTGAGGGTCAATCCCTGTCACTGAATGAGATTCAATCCCTGTCACTGACTGAGGTTCAATCCCTGTCACTGACTGAGGGACAATCCCTGTCACTGACTGATGTTCAATCCCTGTCACTGACTGAGATTCATTCCCTGTCACTGACTGAGGGTCAATCCCTGTCACTGACTGAGGTTCAATCCCTGTCACTGACTGAGATTCAATCCCAGTCACTGACTGATGTTCAATCCCTGTCACTGACTGAGGGACAATACCTGTCACTGACTGAGGTTCAATCCCTGTCACTGACTGAGAGTCAATCCCTGTCATTGATTGAGGTTCAATCCCTGTCACTGACTGAGGGTTAATCCCTGTCACTGAATGAAATTCAATCCCTGTCACTGACTGAGATTGAATCCCTGTCACAGACTGAGATTCATTCGCTGTCACTGACTGAGAGTCAATCCCTGTCACTGACTGAGATTCAATCCCTGTCACTGACGGAGGATCAATCCCTGTCACTGACTGAGGCTCAATCCCTGTCACTGACTGAGGGTTAATCCATGTCACTGACTGTGGATCAAACCCTGTCATTGACTGAGGGTCAATCCCTGTCACTGACTGAGGATCAATCCCTATCACTGACTGAGGGTCAATCCCTATCACTGACTAAGGATCAGTCCCTGTCACTGACTGAGATTCAATCCCTGTCACTGACTGAGGATCAATCCCTGTCACTGACTGAGGCTCAATCCCTGTCACTGACTGAGGGTCAATCCCTGTCACTGACTGAGATTCAATCCCTGTCACTGACTGAGGATCAATCCCTGTCACTGAATGAGGCTCAATTCCTGTCACTCCCTGAGGATCAATCCCTGCCACTGACAGAGAGTCAGTCCCTGTCACTGACTGAGATTCAATCCCTGTCACTGACTGAGGTTCAATACCTGTGACTGACTGAGGTTCAATATCTGTCTCTGACTGAGACTGAATCTCTGTCACAGACTCAGCTTCAATCCCTGTCACTGACTGAGGTTCAATCCCTGTCACTGACTGAAATTGAATCTGTGTCACAGACTGAGATTCAATCCCTGTCACTGACTGATGTTCAATCCCTGTCACTGACTGAGGCTCAATCCCTGTCACTGACTGAGGATCAATCCCTGTCAATGTCTGAGGCTCAATCTCTGTCACTGACTGAGGTTCAATCCCTGTCACTGACAGGGTCAATCTCTTTCTCTGAGTGAGATTCAGTCCCTGTCACTGACTGAGGATCAATCCCCGTCACTGACTGAGATTCAATCCCTGTCACTGACTGAGGGTAAATCCCTGTCACTGACTGAGATTCAATCCCTGTCACTGACTGAGATTGAATCCCTGTCACTGACTGAGATTGAATCCCTGTCACTGACTGAGATTCATTCCCTGTCACTGACTGAGGGTCAATCCCTGTCACTGACTGAGATTCAATCCCTGTCACTGACTGAGTTCATTCCCTGTCATTGACTGATGTTTAATCCCTGTCACTGACTGAGATTCAATCCCTGTCACTGACTGAGGTTCAATCCCTGTCACTGACTAAGGTTCAAGACCTGTAATTGACTGAGGGTCAATCCCTGTCACTGACTGAGGATCAATCCATGTCACTGACTGAGGATCAATCCCTGTCACTGACTGAGGGTCAATCCCTATCACTGACAAAGGATCAATCCATGTCACTGACTGAGTTCATTCCCTGTCACTGACTGAGGTTCAATCCCTGTCACTGGCTGAGATTGAATCTCTGTCACAGACTGACGTTCAAACCCTGTCACTGACTGAGATTGATTCCCTGTCACTGAATGAGATTCATTCGCTGTCACTGGCTGAGGGTCAATCCCTGTCACTGACTGAGATTAAATCCCTGTCACTGACTGAGGATCAACCCCTGTCACTGACTGAGGGTCAATCCCTGTCACTGACAGAGGATGAATCCCTGTCACTGACTGAGGATCAATCCCTATCACTGAACAAGGATCAATCACTGTCACTGCCTGAGATTGAATCCCTGTCACTGACTGAGGCTCCATCCCTGTCACTGACTGAGGGTCAATCCCTGTCACTGACTGAGATTCAATTCATTTCACTGACTGAGGATCAATCCCTGCCACTGACTGAGGCACAATACCTGTCCCTGACTGAGGTTCAATCCCTGTCACTGACCGAGGGTCAATCCCTGTCACTGACTGAGGTTCAATCACTGTCACTGACTAAGATTCAATCCCTGTGACTTTTGAGGTTCAATCCCTGTCACTGAGTGAGGGTCGATCCCTTTCAGTGACTGAGATTCAATCCCTGTCACTGATTGAGGCTAAATCACTGTCACTGACTGAGATTCAATCCCTGTGACTGACTGAGGTTCAATACCTGTGACTGACTGAGGTTCAATCTCTGTCACTGACTGAGATTGAATCTCTGTCACAGACTGAGGTTCAATCCCTTTCTCTGACTGAGGTTCAATCCCTGTCACTGACTGAGATTGAATCTCTGTCACAGACTGAGATTAAATCCCTGTCACTGACTGATGTTCAGTCCCTGTCACTGACTGAGGCTCAATCCCTGTCACTGGCTGAGGATCAATCCCTGTCACTGACTAAGGCTCAATCCCTGTCAATGACTGAGGCTCAATCCCTGTCACTGACTGAGGTTCATTCCCTGTCACTGACTGAGGGACAATCCCTGTCACTGACTGAGGTTCAATCCCTGTCACTGACTGAGGGACAATCCCTGTCACTGACTGAGGTTCAATCCCTGTCACTGACTGAGGTTCAATCCCTGTCACTGACTGAGGTTCAATCCCTGTCACTGACTGCGATTCAATCCCTGTCACTGACTGAGGGTCAATCCCTGGCACTGACTGAGATTCAATCCCTGTCACAGACTGAGATTGAATCCCCGTCACTGACTGAGGGTCAATCCCTGTCACTGACTGAGTTTCAATCCCTGTCACTGACTGAGGTTCAATCCCTGTCACTGACTGAGATTCAATCCAAGTCACTGACTGAGGTTCAATCCCTGTCACTGACTGAGGTTCAATCCCTGTCACTGACTGAAAGTCAATCCCTGTCATTGATTGAGGTTCAATCCCTATCACTGAATGAGATTCAATCCCTGGCACTGACTGAGATTGAATCCCTGTCACTGACTGAGATTCATTCGCTGTCACTGACTGAGGGTCAATCCCTGTTACTGACTGACATTCAATCCCTGTCACTGACTGAGGATCAATCCCTATCAC
Source organism: Chiloscyllium plagiosum (assembly GCF_037043375.1). NCBI lineage: Eukaryota > Metazoa > Chordata > Chondrichthyes > Orectolobiformes > Hemiscylliidae > Chiloscyllium > Chiloscyllium plagiosum. The sequence continues at coordinate 93,023,315 of NW_028270180.1, read as the reverse complement.
TGACTGAGATTGAATCCCTGTCACTGACTGAGTTAGAATCCCTGTCACTGACGGAGATTCTTTCCCTGTCACTGACTGACGTTCAATCCCGGTTACTGACTGAGATTGAATCCCTGTCACTGACTGAGGTTCAATCCCTATCACTGACTGAGATTCTATCCCTGTCACTGACTGAGGATCAATCCCTGTCACTGACTGAGGCTCAATCCCTGTCACTGACTGAGGGTCAATCCCTGTCACTGACTGAGATTCAATCCCTGTCACTGACTGAGGATCAATCCCTGTCACTGAATGAGGCTCAATTCCTGTCACTCCCTGAGGATCAATCCCTGTCACTGACAGAGAGTCAGTCCCTGTCACTGACTGAGATTCAATCCCTGTCACTGACTGAGGTTCAATACCTGTGACTGACTGAGGTTCAATATCTGTCTCTGACTGAGACTGAATCTCTGTCACAGACTCAGCTTCAATCCCTGTCACTGACTGAGGTTCAATCCCTGTCACTGACTGAGATTGAATCTGTGTCACAGACTGAGATTCAATCCCTGTCACTGACTGATGTTCAATCCCTGTCACTGACTGAGGCTCAATCCCTGTCACTGACTGAGGATCAATCCCTGTCAATGTCTGAGGCTCAATCTCTGTCACTGACTGAGGTTCAATCCCTGTCACTGACAGGGTCAATCTCATTCTCTGAGTGAGATTCAGTCCCTGTCACTGACTGAGGATCAATCCCCGTCACTGACTGAGATTCAATCCCTGTCACTGACTGAGGGTAAATCCCTGTCACTGACTGAGATTCAATCCCTGTCACTGACTGAGATTCAATCCCTGTCACTGACTGAGGTTCAATACCTGTGACTGACTGAGGTTCAATATCTGTCTCTGACTGAGACTGAATCTCTGTCACAGACTCAGCTTCAATCCCTGTCACTGACTGAGGTTCAATCCCTGTCACTGACTGAAATTGAATCTGTGTCACAGACTGAGATTCAATCCCTGTCACTGACTGATGTTCAATCCCTGTCACTGACTGAGGCTCAATCCCTGTCACTGACTGAGGATCAATCCCTGTCAATGTCTGAGGCTCAATCTCTGTCACTGACTGAGGTTCAATCCCTGTCACTGACAGGGTCAATCTCTTTCTCTGAGTGAGATTCAGTCCCTGTCACTGACTGAGGATCAATCCCCGTCACTGACTGAGATTCAATCCCTGTCACTGACTGAGGGTAAATCCCTGTCACTGACTGAGATTCAATCCCTGTCACTGACTGAGATTGAATCCCTGTCACTGACTGAGATTGAATCCCTGTCACTGACTGAGATTCATTCCCTGTCACTGACTGAGGGTCAATCCCTGTCACTGACTGAGATTCAATCCCTGTCACTGACTGAGTTCATTCCCTGTCATTGACTGATGTTTAATCCCTGTCACTGACTGAGATTCAATCCCTGTCACTGACTGAGGTTCAATCCCTGTCACTGACTAAGGTTCAAGGCCTGTAATTGACTGAGGGTCAATCCCTGTCACTGACTGAGGATCAATCCATGTCACTGACTGAGGATCAATCCCTGTCACTGACTGAGGGTCAATCCCTATCACTGACAAAGGATCAATCCATGTCACTGACTGAGTTCATTCCCTGTCACTGACTGAGGTTCAATCCCTGTCACTGGCTGAGATTGAATCTCTGTCACAGACTGACGTTCAAACCCTGTCACTGACTGAGATTGAATCCCTGTCACTGAATGAGATTCATTCGCTGTCACTGGCTGAGGGTCAATCCCTGTCACTGACTGAGATTAAATCCCTGTCACTGACTGAGGATCAACCCCTGTCACTGACTGAGGGTCAATCCCTGTCACTGACAGAGGATGAATCCCTGTCACTGACTGAGGATCAATCCCTATCACTGAACAAGGATCAATCACTGTCACTGCCTGAGATTGAATCCCTGTCACTGACTGAGGCTCCATCCCTGTCACTGACTGAGGGTCAATCCCTGTCACTGACTGAGATTCAATTCATTTCACTGACTGAGGATCAATCCCTGCCACTGACTGAGGCTCAATACCTGTCCCTGACTGAGGTTCAATCCCTGTCACTGACCGAGGGTCAATCCCTGTCACTGACTGAGGTTCAATCACTGTCACTGACTAAGATTCAATCCCTGTCACTTTTGAGGTTCAATCCCTGTCACTGAGTGAGGGTCGATCCCTTTCAGTGACTGAGATTCAATCCCTGTCACTGATTGAGGCTAAATCACTGTCACTGACTGAGATTCAATCCCTGTCACTGACTGAGGTTCAATACCTGTGACTGACTGAGGTTCAATCTCTGTCACTGACTGAGATTGAATCTCTGTCACAGACTGAGGTTCAATCCCTTTCTCTGACTGAGGTTCAATCCCTGTCACTGACTGAGATTGAATCTCTGTCACAGACTGAGATTAAATCCCTGTCACTGACTGATGTTCAGTCCCTGTCACTGACTGAGGCTCAATCCCTGTCACTGGCTGAGGATCAATCCCTGTCACTGACTAAGGCTCAATCCCTGTCAATGACTGAGGCTCAATCCCTGTCACTGACTGAGGTTCATTCCCTGTCACTGACTGAGGGACAATCCCTGTCACTGACTGAGGTTCAATCCCTGTCACTGACTGAGGGACAATCCCTGTCACTGACTGAGGTTCAATCCCTGTCACTGACTGAGGTTCAATCCCTGTCACTGACTGAGGTTCAATCCCTGTCACTGACTGCGATTCAATCCCTGTCACTGACTGAGGGTCAATCCCTGGCACTGACTGAGATTGAATCCCCGTCACTGACTGAGGGTCAATCCCTGTCACTGACTGAGTTTCAATCCCTGTCACTGACTGAGGTTCAATCCCTGTCACTGACTGAGATTCAATCCAAGTCACTGACTGAGGTTCAATCCCTGTCACTGACTGAGGTTCAATCCCTGTCACTGACTGAAAGTCAATCCCTGTCATTGATTGAGGTTCAATCCCTGTCACTGACTGAGGGTCAATCCCTATCACTGAATGAGATTCAATCCCTGGCACTGACTGAGATTGAATCCCTGTCACTGACTGAGATTCATTCGCTGTCACTGACTGAGGGTCAATCCCTGTTACTGACTGACATTCAACCCCTGTCACTGACTGAGGATCAATCCCTATCACTGACTGAGATTGAATCCCTGTCACTGACTGAGTTAGAATCCCTGTCACTGACGGAGATTCTTTCCCTGTCACTGACTGACGTTCAATCCCGGTTACTGACTGAGATTGAATCCCTGTCACTGACTGAGGTTCAATCCCTATCACTGACTGAGATTCTATCCCTGTCACTGACTGAGGATCAATCCCTGTCACTGACTGAGGCTCAATCCCTGTCACTGACTGAGGGTCAATCCCTGTCACTGACTGAGATTCAATCCCTGTCACTGACTGAGGATCAATCCCTGTCACTGAATGAGGCTCAATTCCTGTCACTCCCTGAGGATCAATCCCTGTCACTGACAGAGAGTCAGTCCCTGTCACTGACTGAGATTCAATCCCTGTCACTGACTGAGGTTCAATACCTGTGACTGACTGAGGTTCAATATCTGTCTCTGACTGAGACTGAATCTCTGTCACAGACTCAGCTTCAATCCCTGTCACTGACTGAGGTTCAATCCCTGTCACTGACTGAGATTGAATCTGTGTCACAGACTGAGATTCAATCCCTGTCACTGACTGATGTTCAATCCCTGTCACTGACTGAGGCTCAATCCCTGTCACTGACTGAGGATCAATCCCTGTCAATGTCTGAGGCTCAATCTCTGTCACTGACTGAGGTTCAATCCCTGTCACTGACAGGGTCAATCTCATTCTCTGAGTGAGATTCAGTCCCTGTCACTGACTGAGGATCAATCCCCGTCACTGACTGAGATTCAATCCCTGTCACTGACTGAGGGTAAATCCCTGTCACTGACTGAGATTCAATCCCTGTCACTGACTGAGATTGAATCCCTGTCACTGACTGAGATTGAATCCCTGTCACTGACTGAGATTCATTCCCTGTCACTGACTGAGGGTCAATCCCTGTCACTGACTGAGATTCAATCCCTGTCACTGACTGAGTTCATTCCCTGTCATTGACTGATGTTTAATCCCTGTCACTGACTGAGATTCAATCCCTGTCACTGACTGAGGTTCAATCCCTGTCACTGACTGAGGTTCAAGGCCTGTAATTGACTGAGATTCAATCCCTGTCACTGACTGAGGATCAATCCATGTCACTGACTGAGGATCAATCCCTGTCACTGACTGAGGGTCAATCCCTATCACTGACAAAGGATCAATCCATGTCACTGACTGAGTTCATTCCCTGTCACTGACTGAGGTTCAATCCCTGTCACTGGCTGAGATTGAATCTCTGTCACAGACTGACGTTCAAACCCTGTCACTGACTGAGATTGAATCCCTGTCACTGAATGAGATTCATTCGCTGTCACTGGCTGAGGGTCAATCCCTGTCACTGACTGAGATTAAATCCCTGTCACTGACTGAGGATCAACCCCTGTCACTGACTGAGGGTCAATCCCTGTCACTGACAGAGGATGAATCCCTGTCACTGACTGAGGATCAATCCCTATCACTGAACAAGGATCAATCACTGTCACTGCCTGAGATTGAATCCCTGTCACTGACTGAGGCTCCATCCCTGTCACTGACTGAGGGTCAATCCCTGTCACTGACTGAGATTCAATTCATTTCACTGACTGAGGATCAATCCCTGCCACTGACTGAGGCTCAATACCTGTCCCTGACTGAGGTTCAATCCCTGTCACTGACCGAGGGTCAATCCCTGTCACTGACTGAGGTTCAATCACTGTCACTGACTAAGATTCAATCCCTGTCACTTTTGAGGTTCAATCCCTGTCACTGAGTGAGGGTCGATCCCTGTCACTGACAGAGATTCAATCTCTGTCACTAACTGAGGTTCAATCCCTTTCAGTGACTGAGATTCAATCCCTGTCACTGATTGAGGCTAAATCACTGTCACTGACTGAGATTCAATCCCTGTCACTGACTGAGGTTCAATACCTGTGACTGACTGAGGTTCAATCTCTGTCACTGACTGAGATTGAATCTCTGTCACAGACTGAGGTTCAATCCCTTTCTCTGACTGAGGTTCAATCCCTGTCACTGACTGAGATTGAATCTCTGTCACAGACTGAGATTAAATCCCTGTCACTGACTGATGTTCAGTCCCTGTCACTGACTGAGGCTCAATCCCTGTCACTGGCTGAGGATCAATCCCTGTCACTGACTGAGGCTCAATCCCTGTCAATGACTGAGGCTCAATCCCTGTCACTGACTGAGGTTCAATCCCTGTCACTGACTGAGGGACAATCCCTGTCACTGACTGAGGTTCAATCCCTGTCACTGACTGAGGGACAATCCCTGTCACTGACTGAGGTTCAATCCCTGTCACTGACTGAGGTTCAATCCCTGTCACTGACTGAGGTTCAATCCCTGTCACTGACTGCGATTCAATCCCTGTCACTGACTGAGTGTCAATCCCTGGCACTGACTGAGATTCAATCCCTGTCACTGACTGAGATTGAATCCCTGTCACAGACTGAGATTGAATCCCCGTCACTGACTGAGGGTCAATCCCTGTCACTGACTGAGTTTCAATCCCTGTCACTGACTGAGGTTCAATCCCTGTCACTGACTGAGATTCAATCCAAGTCACTGACTGAGGTTCAATCCTTGTCACTGACTGAGGTTCAATCCCTGTCACTGACTGAAAGTCAATCCCTGTCATTGATTGAGGTTCAATCCCTGTCACTGACTGAGGGTCAATCCCTATCACTGAATGAGATTCAATCCCTGGCACTGACTGAGATTGAATCCCTGTCACTGACTGAGATTCATTCGCTGTCACTGACTGAGGGTCAATCCCTGTTACTGACTGACATTCAATCCCTGTCACTGACTGAGGATCAATCCCTATCACTGACTGAGATTGAATCCCTGTCACTGACTGAGTTAGAATCCCTGTCACTGACGGAGATTCTTTCCCTGTCACTGACTGACGTTCAATCCCGGTCACTGACTGAGATTGAATCCCTGTCACTGACTGAGGTTCAATCCCTATCACTGACTGAGATTCTATCCCTGTCACTGACTGAGGATCAATCCCTGTCACTGACTGAGGCTCAATCCCTGTCACTGACTGAGGGTCAATCCCTGTCACTGACTGAGATTCAATCCCTGTCACTGACTGAGGATCAATCCCTGTCACTGAATGAGGCTCAATTCCTGTCACTCCCTGAGGATCAATCCCTGTCACTGACAGAGAGTCAGTCCCTGTCACTGACTGAGATTCAATCCCTGTCACTGACTGAGGTTCAATACCTGTGACTGACTGAGGTTCAATATCTGTCTCTGACTGAGACTGAATCTCTGTCACAGACTCAGCTTCAATCCCTGTCACTGACTGAGGTTCAATCCCTGTCACTGACTGAGATTGAATCTGTGTCACAGACTGAGATTCAATCCCTGTCACTGACTGATGTTCAATCCCTGTCACTGACTGAGGCTCAATCCCTGTCACTGACTGAGTTCATTCCCTGTCATTGACTGATGTTCAATCCCTGTCACTGACTGAGAATCAATCCCTGTCAATGACTGAGGTTCAATCCCTGTCACTGACTGAGATTCAATCTCTGTCACTGTTTGAGGGTCAATCCCTGTCACTGATTAAGATTCATTCCCTGTCACTGACTGAGGGTCCATCTCTGTCACTGAGTGAGTTTCAATCCCTGTCACTGACTGAGGTTCAGCCCCTGTCACTGACTGAGGTTCAATCCCTGTCACTGACTGAGATTGAATCTCTGTCACAGACTGAGGTTCAATCCCTGTCACAGACTGAGGTTCAATCCCTGTCACTGACTAAGGTTCAAGGCCTGTAATTGACTGAGGGTCAATCCCTGTCACTGACTGAGGATCAATCCATGTCACTGACTGAGGATCAATCCCTGTCACTGACTGAGGGTCAATCCCTATCACTGACAAAGGATCAATCCATGTCACTGACTGAGTTCATTCCCTGTCACTGACTGAGGTTCAATCCCTGTCACTGGCTGAGATTGAATCTCTGTCACAGACTGACGTTCAAACCCTGTCACTGACTGAGATTGAATCCCTGTCACTGAATGAGATTCATTCGCTGTCACTGGCTGAGGGTCAATCCCTGTCACTGACTGAGATTAAATCCCTGTCACTGACTGAGGATCAACCCCTGTCACTGACTGAGGGTCAATCCCTGTCACTGACAGAGGATGAATCCCTGTCACTGACTGAGGATCAATCCCTATCACTGAACAAGGATCAATCACTGTCACTGCCTGAGATTGAATCCCTGTCACTGACTGAGGCTCCATCCCTGTCACTGACTGAGGGTCAATCCCTGTCACTGACTGAGATTCAATTCATTTCACTGACTGAGGATCAATCCCTGCCACTGACTGAGGCTCAATACCTGTCCCTGACTGAGGTTCAATCCCTGTCACTGACCGAGGGTCAATCCCTGTCACTGACTGAGGTTCAATCACTGTCACTGACTAAGATTCAATCCCTGTCACTTTTGAGGTTCAATCCCTGTCACTGAGTGAGGGTCGATCCCTTTCAGTGACTGAGATTCAATCCCTGTCACTGATTGAGGCTAAATCACTGTCACTGACTGAGATTCAATCCCTGTCACTGACTGAGGTTCAATACCTGTGACTGACTGAGGTTCAATCTCTGTCACTGACTGAGATTGAATCTCTGTCACAGACTGAGGTTCAATCCCTTTCTCTGACTGAGGTTCAATCCCTGTCACTGACTGAGATTGAATCTCTGTCACAGACTGAGATTAAATCCCTGTCACTGACTGATGTTCAGTCCCTGTCACTGACTGAGGCTCAATCCCTGTCACTGGCTGAGGATCAATCCCTGTCACTGACTAAGGCTCAATCCCTGTCAATGACTGAGGCTCAATCCCTGTCACTGACTGAGGTTCATTCCCTGTCACTGACTGAGGGACAATCCCTGTCACTGACTGAGGTTCAATCCCTGTCACTGACTGAGGGACAATCCCTGTCACTGACTGAGGTTCAATCCCTGTCACTGACTGAGGTTCAATCCCTGTCACTGACTGAGGTTCAATCCCTGTCACTGACTGCGATTCAATCCCTGTCACTGACTGAGGGTCAATCCCTGGCACTGACTGAGATTGAATCCCCGTCACTGACTGAGGGTCAATCCCTGTCACTGACTGAGTTTCAATCCCTGTCACTGACTGAGGTTCAATCCCTGTCACTGACTGAGATTCAATCCAAGTCACTGACTGAGGTTCAATCCCTGTCACTGACTGAGGTTCAATCCCTGTCACTGACTGAAAGTCAATCCCTGTCATTGATTGAGGTTCAATCCCTGTCACTGACTGAGGGTCAATCCCTATCACTGAATGAGATTCAATCCCTGGCACTGACTGAGATTGAATCCCTGTCACTGACTGAGATTCATTCGCTGTCACTGACTGAGGGTCAATCCCTGTTACTGACTGACATTCAACCCCTGTCACTGACTGAGGATCAATCCCTATCACTGACTGAGATTGAATCCCTGTCACTGACTGAGTTAGAATCCCTGTCACTGACGGAGATTCTTTCCCTGTCACTGACTGACGTTCAATCCCGGTTACTGACTGAGATTGAATCCCTGTCACTGACTGAGGTTCAATCCCTATCACTGACTGAGATTCTATCCCTGTCACTGACTGAGGATCAATCCCTGTCACTGACTGAGGCTCAATCCCTGTCACTGACTGAGGGTCAATCCCTGTCACTGACTGAGATTCAATCCCTGTCACTGACTGAGGATCAATCCCTGTCACTGAATGAGGCTCAATTCCTGTCACTCCCTGAGGATCAATCCCTGTCACTGACAGAGAGTCAGTCCCTGTCACTGACTGAGATTCAATCCCTGTCACTGACTGAGGTTCAATACCTGTGACTGACTGAGGTTCAATATCTGTCTCTGACTGAGACTGAATCTCTGTCACAGACTCAGCTTCAATCCCTGTCACTGACTGAGGTTCAATCCCTGTCACTGACTGAGATTGAATCTGTGTCACAGACTGAGATTCAATCCCTGTCACTGACTGATGTTCAATCCCTGTCACTGACTGAGGCTCAATCCCTGTCACTGACTGAGGATCAATCCCTGTCAATGTCTGAGGCTCAATCTCTGTCACTGACTGAGGTTCAATCCCTGTCACTGACAGGGTCAATCTCATTCTCTGAGTGAGATTCAGTCCCTGTCACTGACTGAGGATCAATCCCCGTCACTGACTGAGATTCAATCCCTGTCACTGACTGAGGGTAAATCCCTGTCACTGACTGAGATTCAATCCCTGTCACTGACTGAGATTGAATCCCTGTCACTGACTGAGATTGAATCCCTGTCACTGACTGAGATTCATTCCCTGTCACTGACTGAGGGTCAATCCCTGTCACTGACTGAGATTCAATCCCTGTCACTGACTGAGTTCATTCCCTGTCATTGACTGATGTTTAATCCCTGTCACTGACTGAGATTCAATCCCTGTCACTGACTGAGGTTCAATCCCTGTCACTGACTGAGGTTCAAGGCCTGTAATTGACTGAGATTCAATCCCTGTCACTGACTGAGGATCAATCCATGTCACTGACTGAGGATCAATCCCTGTCACTGACTGAGGGTCAATCCCTATCACTGACAAAGGATCAATCCATGTCACTGACTGAGTTCATTCCCTGTCACTGACTGAGGTTCAATCCCTGTCACTGGCTGAGATTGAATCTCTGTCACAGACTGACGTTCAAACCCTGTCACTGACTGAGATTGAATCCCTGTCACTGAATGAGATTCATTCGCTGTCACTGGCTGAGGGTCAATCCCTGTCACTGACTGAGATTAAATCCCTGTCACTGACTGAGGATCAACCCCTGTCACTGACTGAGGGTCAATCCCTGTCACTGACAGAGGATGAATCCCTGTCACTGACTGAGGATCAATCCCTATCACTGAACAAGGATCAATCACTGTCACTGCCTGAGATTGAATCCCTGTCACTGACTGAGGCTCCATCCCTGTCACTGACTGAGGGTCAATCCCTGTCACTGACTGAGATTCAATTCATTTCACTGACTGAGGATCAATCCCTGCCACTGACTGAGGCTCAATACCTGTCCCTGACTGAGGTTCAATCCCTGTCACTGACCGAGGGTCAATCCCTGTCACTGACTGAGGTTCAATCACTGTCACTGACTAAGATTCAATCCCTGTCACTTTTGAGGTTCAATCCCTGTCACTGAGTGAGGGTCGATCCCTGTCACTGACAGAGATTCAATCTCTGTCACTAACTGAGGTTCAATCCCTTTCAGTGACTGAGATTCAATCCCTGTCACTGATTGAGGCTAAATCACTGTCACTGACTGAGATTCAATCCCTGTCACTGACTGAGGTTCAATACCTGTGACTGACTGAGGTTCAATCTCTGTCACTGACTGAGATTGAATCTCTGTCACAGACTGAGGTTCAATCCCTTTCTCTGACTGAGGTTCAATCCCTGTCACTGACTGAGATTGAATCTCTGTCACAGACTGAGATTAAATCCCTGTCACTGACTGATGTTCAGTCCCTGTCACTGACTGAGGCTCAATCCCTGTCACTGGCTGAGGATCAATCCCTGTCACTGACTGAGGCTCAATCCCTGTCAATGACTGAGGCTCAATCCCTGTCACTGACTGAGGTTCAATCCCTGTCACTGACTGAGGGACAATCCCTGTCACTGACTGAGGTTCAATCCCTGTCACTGACTGAGGGACAATCCCTGTCACTGACTGAGGTTCAATCCCTGTCACTGACTGAGGTTCAATCCCTGTCACTGACTGAGGTTCAATCCCTGTCACTGACTGCGATTCAATCCCTGTCACTGACTGAGTGTCAATCCCTGGCACTGACTGAGATTCAATCCCTGTCACTGACTGAGATTGAATCCCTGTCACAGACTGAGATTGAATCCCCGTCACTGACTGAGGGTCAATCCCTGTCACTGACTGAGTTTCAATCCCTGTCACTGACTGAGGTTCAATCCCTGTCACTGACTGAGATTCAATCCAAGTCACTGACTGAGGTTCAATCCTTGTCACTGACTGAGGTTCAATCCCTGTCACTGACTGAAAGTCAATCCCTGTCATTGATTGAGGTTCAATCCCTGTCACTGACTGAGGGTCAATCCCTATCACTGAATGAGATTCAATCCCTGGCACTGACTGAGATTGAATCCCTGTCACTGACTGAGATTCATTCGCTGTCACTGACTGAGGGTCAATCCCTGTTACTGACTGACATTCAATCCCTGTCACTGACTGAGGATCAATCCCTATCACTGACTGAGATTGAATCCCTGTCACTGACTGAGTTAGAATCCCTGTCACTGACGGAGATTCTTTCCCTGTCACTGACTGACGTTCAATCCCGGTCACTGACTGAGATTGAATCCCTGTCACTGACTGAGGTTCAATCCCTATCACTGACTGAGATTCTATCCCTGTCACTGACTGAGGATCAATCCCTGTCACTGACTGAGGCTCAATCCCTGTCACTGACTGAGGGTCAATCCCTGTCACTGACTGAGATTCAATCCCTGTCACTGACTGAGGATCAATCCCTGTCACTGAATGAGGCTCAATTCCTGTCACTCCCTGAGGATCAATCCCTGTCACTGACAGAGAGTCAGTCCCTGTCACTGACTGAGATTCAATCCCTGTCACTGACTGAGGTTCAATACCTGTGACTGACTGAGGTTCAATATCTGTCTCTGACTGAGACTGAATCTCTGTCACAGACTCAGCTTCAATCCCTGTCACTGACTGAGGTTCAATCCCTGTCACTGACTGAGATTGAATCTGTGTCACAGACTGAGATTCAATCCCTGTCACTGACTGATGTTCAATCCCTGTCACTGACTGAGGCTCAATCCCTGTCACTGACTGAGTTCATTCCCTGTCATTGACTGATGTTCAATCCCTGTCACTGACTGAGAATCAATCCCTGTCAATGACTGAGGTTCAATCCCTGTCACTGACTGAGATTCAATCTCTGTCACTGTTTGAGGGTCAATCCCTGTCACTGATTAAGATTCATTCCCTGTCACTGACTGAGGGTCCATCTCTGTCACTGAGTGAGTTTCAATCCCTGTCACTGACTGAGGTTCAGCCCCTGTCACTGACTGAGGTTCAATCCCTGTCACTGACTGAGATTGAATCTCTGTCACAGACTGAGGTTCAATCCCTGTCACAGACTGAGGTTCAATCCCTGTCACTGACTGAGGGTCAATCCCTGTCACTGACTTAGTTTCAATCCCTGTCACTGACTGAGATTGAATCCCTGTCACTGACTGAGATTCATTCGCTGTCACTGGCTGAGGGTCAATCCCTGTCACTGACTGAGATTAAATCCCTGTCACTGACTGAGGATCAATCCCTGTCACTGTCTGAGGCTCAATCCCTGTCACTGACTTCGGGACAATTACTGTCACTGATTGAGATTCAATCCCTGTCACTGACGGAAGGTCAATCCCTGTCACTGACCGAGATTCAATCCCTGTCACTGACTGAGGGTCAATCCCTGTCACTGACTGAGGTTCAATTCCAGTAACTGACTGAGGCTCAAACCCTGTCACTGACTGAGGTTTAGTCCCTGTCACTGACTGTGGATCAATCCCTGTCACTGACTGAGGGTCAATCCCTGTCACTGACTGAGGATCAATCCCTGTCACTGACTGAGATTGAATCCCTGTCACTGGCTGTGATTGAATCCCTATCACTGACTGAGATTCAAGCCCTCTCACTTACTGAGGTTCAATCCCTGTCACTGACTGAGGGTCAATCCCTGTCACTGACTGAGGGTCAACCCCTGTAACTGACTGTGGTTTGGTCCCTGTCACTGACTGAGGATCAATCTCTGTCACTGAATGAGATTCAATCCCTGTCACTGACTGAGGTTCAATCCCTGTCACTGACTGAGGGACAATCCCTGTCACTGACTGAGGTTCAATCACTGTCACTGGCTGAGATTCATTCCCTGTCACTGACTGAGGGTCAATCCCTGTCACTGACTGAGGTTCAATCCCTGTCACTGACTGAGATTGAATCTCTGTCTCAGACTGAGGTTCAATCCCTTTCTCTGACTGAGGTTCAATCCCTGTCACTGACTGAGATTGAATCTCTGTCACAGACTGAGATTCAATCCCTGTCACTGACTAATGTTCAATCCCTGTCACTGACTGAGGCTCAATCCCTGTCAATGACTGAGGCTCAATCCCTGTCACTGACTGAGGTTCAATCCCTGTCACTGACAGGGTCAATCCCTTTCTCTGAGTGAGATTCAGTTTCTGTCACTGACTGAAGGTCAATCCCTGTCACTGACTGAGGTTCAATCCCTGTCACTGACCGAGATTCAATCCCTGTCACTGACTGAGGGTCAATCCCTGTCACTGACTGAGGTTCAATCCCAGTCACTGACTGAGGCTCAAACCCTGTCACTGACTGAGGTTTAGTCCCTGTCACAGACTGTGGATCAATCCCTGTCACTGACTGAGGGTCAATCCCTGTCACTGACTGAGGATCAATCCCTGTCACTGACTGAGATTCAATCTCTGTCACTGAATGAGATTCAATCCCTGTCACTGACTGAGGTTCAATCCCTGTCACTGACTGAGGGACAATCCCTGTCACTGACTGAGGCTCAATCACTGTCACTGACTGAGATTCATTCCCTGTCACTGACTGAGGGTCAATCCCTGTCACTGACTGAGGTTCAATCCCTGTCACTGACTGAGATTCAATCCCAGTCACTGACTGATGTTCAATCCCTGTCACTGACTGAGGGACAATACCTGTCACTGACTGAGGTTCAATCCCTGCCACTGACTGAGAGTCAATCCCTGTCATTGATTGAGGTTCAATCCCTGTCACTGACTGAGGGTCAATCCCTGTCACTGAATGAAATTCAATCCCTGTCACTGACTGAGATTGAATCCCTGTCACAGACTGAGATTCATTCGCTGTCACGGACTGAGAGTCAATCCCTGTCACTGACTGAGATTCAATCCCTGTCACTGACGGAGGATCAATCCCTGTCACTGACTGAGGCTCAATCCCTGTCACTGACTGAGGGTCAATCCATGTCACTGACTGTGGATCAAACCCTGTCATTGACTGATGGTCAATCCCTGTCACTGACTGAGGATCAATCCCTATCACTGACTGAGGGTCAATCCCTATCACTGACTAAGGATCAGTCCCTGTCACTGACTGAGATTCAATCCCTGTCACTGACTGAGGATCAATCCCTGTCACTGACTGAGGCTCAATCCCTGTCACTGACTGAGGGTCAATCCCTGTCACTGACTGAGATTCCATCCCTGTCACTGACTGAGGATCAATCCCTGTCACTGAATGAGGCTCAATTCCTGTCACTCCCTGAGGATCAATCCCTGTCACTGACAGAGAGTCAGTCCCTGTCACTGACTGAGATTCAATCCCTGTCACTGACTGAGGTTCAATACCTGTGACTGACTGAGGTTCAATATCTGTCTCTGACTGAGACTGAATCTCTGTCACAGACTCAGCTTCAATCCCTGTCACTGACTGAGGTTCAATCCCTGTCACTGACTGAGATTGAATCTGTGTCACAGACTGAGATTCAATCCCTGTCACTGACTGATGTTCAAGCCCTGTCACTGACTGAGGCTCAATCCCTGTCACTGACTGAGGATCAATCCCTGTCAATGTCTGAGGCTCAATCTCTGTCACTGACTGAGGTTCAATCCCTGTCACTGACAGGGTCAATCTCTTTCTCTGAGTGAGATTCAGTCCCTGTCACTGACTGAGGATCAATCCCCGTCACTGACTGAGATTCAATCCCTGTCACTGACTGAGGGTAAATCCCTGTCACTGACTGAGATTCAATCCCTGTCACTGACTGAGATTGAATCCCTGTCACTGACTGAGATTGAATCCCTGTCACTGACTGAGATTCATTCCCTGTCACTGACTGAGGGTCAATCCCTGTCACTGACTGAGATTCAATCCCTGTCACTGACTGAGTTCATTCCCTGTCATTGACTGATGTTTAATCCCTGTCACTGACTGAGATTCAATCCCTGTCACTGACTGAGGTTCAATCCCTGTCACTGACTGAGGTTCAAGGCCTGTAATTGACTGAGATTCAATCCCTGTCACTGACTGAGGATCAATCCATGTCACTGACTGAGGGTCAATCCCTATCACTGACAAAGGATCAATCCATGTCACTGACTGAGTTCATTCCCTGTCACTGACTGAGGTTCAATCCCTGTCACTGGCTGAGATTGAATCTCTGTCACAGACTGACGTTCAATCCCTGTCACTGACTGAGGGTCAATCCCTGTCACTGACTTAGATTCAAACCCTGTCACTGACTGAGATTGAATCCCTGTCACTGAATGAGATTCATTCGCTGTCACTGGCTGAGGGTCAATCCCTGTCACTGACTGAGATTAAATCCCTGTCACTGACTGAGGATCAACCCCTGTCACTGACTGAGTGTCAATCCCTGTCACTGACAGAGGATGAATCCCTGTCACTGACTGAGGATCAATCCCTATCTCTGAACAAGGATCAATCACTGTCACTGCCTGAGATTGAATCCCTGTCACTGACTGAGGCTCCATCCCTGTCACTGACTGAGGGTCAATCCCTGTCACTGACTGAGATTCAATCCATTTCACTGACTGAGGATCAATCCCTGCCACTGAATGAGGCTCAATACCTGTCACTGACTGAGGGTCAATCCCTGTCACTGACCGAGGGTCAATCCCTGTCACTGACTGAGGTTCAATCACTGTCACTGACTAAGATTCAATCCCTGTCACTTTTGAGGTTCAATCCCTGTCACTGAGTGAGGGTCGATCCCTGTCACTGACAGAGATCCAATCTCTGTCACTGACTGAGGTTCAATCCCTTTCAGTGACTGAGATTCAATCCCTGTCACTGATTGAGGCTAAATCACTGTCACTGACTGAGATTCAATCCCTGTCACTGACTGAGGTTCAATACCTGTGACTGACTGAGGTTCAATCTCTGTCACTGACTGAGATTGAATCTCTGTCACAGACTGAGGTTCAATCCCTTTCTCTGACTGAGGTTCAATCCCTGTCACTGACTGAGATTGAATCTCTGTCACAGACTGAGATTAAATCCCTGTCACTGACTGATGTTCAATCCCTGTCACTGACTGAGGCTCAATCCCTGTCACTGGCTGAGGATCAATCCCTGTCACTGACTGAGGCTCAATCCCTGTCAATGACTGAGGCTCAATCCCTGTCACTGACTGAGGTTCAATCCCTGTCACTGACTGAGGGACAATCCCTGTCACTGACTGAGGTTCAATCCCTGTCACTGACTGAGGTTCAATCCCTGTCACTGACTGAGGTTCAATCCCTGTCACTGACTGAGGTTCAATCCCTGTCACTGACTGCGATTCAATCCCTGTCACTGACTGAGGGTCAATCCCTGGCACTGACTGAGATTCAATCCCTGTCACTGACTGAGATTGAATCCCTGTCACAGACTGAGATTGAATCCCCGTCACTGACTGAGGGTCAATCCCTGTCACTGACTGAGTTTCAATCCCTGTCACTGACTGAGGTTCAATCCCTGTCACTGACTGAGATTCAATCCAAGTCACTGACTGAGGTTCAATCCCTGTCACTGACTGAGGTTCAATCCCTGTCACTGACTGAAAGTCAATCCCTGTCATTGATTGAGGTTCAATCCCTGTCACTGACTGAGGGTCAATCCCTATCACTGAATGAGATTCAATCCCTGGCACTGACTGAGATTGAATCCCTGTCACTGACTGAGATTCATTCGCTGTCACTGACTGAGGGTCAATCCCTGTTACTGACTGACATTCAATCCCTGTCACTGACTGAGGATCAATCCCTATCACTGACTGAGATTGAATCCCTGTCACTGACTGAGTTAGAATCCCTGTCACTGACTGAGATTCTTTCCCTGTCACTGACTGACGTTCAATCCCGGTCACTGACTGAGATTGAATCCCTGTCACTGACTGAGGTTCAATCCCTATCACTGACTGAGATTCTATCCCCGTCACTAACAAAGGTTCAATCTCTGTTACTAACTGAGATTCAATCCCTGTCACTGACAAAGGATCAAACCCTGTCACTGACAGAGGTTCAATCCCTGCCACTGACTGAGATTCAATCCCTGTCACTGATTTAGATTCAATCCCTGTCACTGACTGAGATTCAATCCCTCTCACTTCCTGAGGTTCAATCCCTGTCACTGACTGAGGGTCAATCCCTGTCATTGACTGAGATTCAATCCCTGTCACTGACTGAGGCTCAATCCCTGTTACTGACTGAGATTCAATCCCTGTCACTGACTGAGGTTCAATCCTTATCACTGACTGAGATTCAATCCCTGTCACTGACTGAGGTTCAATCCCTGTCACTAACTGAGATTCAATCCCTGTCACTGACTGAGATTCAATTCCTGTCTGTGATTGAGATTCAATCACTGTCACTGACTGAGATTCAATCCCTCTCACTTACTGAGGTTCAATCTCTGTCACTGACTGAGGGTCAATCCCCGTCACTGACTGAGGTTCAGTCCCTGTCACTGACTGAGGTTCAATCCCTGTCTCTGACTGAGGGTCCATCCCTGTCACTGACTGCGATTCAATCCCTGTCACTGACTGAGATTGAATCCCTGTCGCTGACTGAGATTGAATCCCTGTCACTGACTGAGATTCATTCCCTGTCACTTACTGAGGTTCAATCCCTGTCACTGACTGAGATTCAATTCCTGTCTGTGATTGAGATTCAATCACTGTCACTGACTGAGATTCAATCCCTCTCACTTACTGAGGTTCAATCTCTGTCACTGACTGAGGGTCAATCCCTGTCGCTGACTGAGATTGAATCCCTGTCACTGACTGAGGTTCAATCCCTGTCACTAACTGAGATTCAATCCCTGTCACTGACTGAGATTCAATCCCTGTCATTGACTGAGGTTCAATCCCTGTCACTGACTGAGATTCAATCCCTGTCACTGACTGAGTTTCAATCCCTGTCACTGATTGAGATTCAATCCCTGTCACTAACTAAGGTTCAATCCCTGTCACTAACTGAGATCCAATCCCTATCCCTGACTGAAGCTCAATCCCTGTCACTGAATGAGGTTCAATCCCTGTCACTGACTGAGGTTCAATCCCTGTCACTGATTGAGATTCAATCCTTGTCACTGACTGAGGATCAATCCCTGTCACTGACTGAGGATCAACCCCTGTCACTGACTGAGATTCAAACCCTGTCACTGACTGAGATTCAATCCCTGTCACTGACTGAGATTCTATCCCTGTCACTAACAAAGGTTCAATCCCTGTCACTAACTGAGATTCAATCCCTGTCACTGACTGAGGATCAATCCCTGTCACTGACAGAGTTTCAATCCCTGCCACTGACTGAGATTCAATCCCTGTCACTGATTTAGATTCAATCCCTGTCACTGACTGAGATTCAATCCCTCTCACTTCCTGAGGTTCAATCCCTGTCACTGACTGAGGGTCAATCCCTGTCATTGACTGAGATTCAATCCCTGTCACTGACTGAGGCTCAATCCCTGTCACTGACTGAGATTCAATCCCTGCCACTGACTGAGGTTCAATCCTTATCACTGACTGAGATTCAATCCCTGTCACTGACTGAGGTTCAATCCCTGTCACTAACTGAGATTCAATCCCTGTCACTGACTGAGCTTCAATTCCTGTCTGTGATTGAGAATCAATCACTGTAACTGACTGAGATTCAATCCCTATCACTTACTGAGGTTCAATCTCTGTCACTGACTGAGGGTCAATCCCCGTCACTGACTGAGGTTCAGTCCCTGTCACTGACTGAGGTTCAATCCCTGTCACTGATTGAGATTCAATCCCTGTCTCTGACTGAGGGTCCATCCCTGTCACTGACTGCGATTCAATCCCTGTCACTGACTGAGATTGAATCCCTGTCGCTGACTGAGATTGAATCCCTGTCACTGACTGAGATTCATTCCCTGTCACTGACTGAGGTTCAATCCCTGTCACTAACTGAGATTCAATCCCTGTCACTGACTGAGATTCAATCCCTGTCATTGACTGAGGTTCAATCCCTGTCACTGACTGAGATTCAATCCCTGTCACTGACTGAGGTTCAATCCCTGTCACTGATTGAGATTCAATCCCTGTCACTAACTAAGGTTCAATCCCTGTCACTAACTGAGATCCAATCCCTATCCCTGACTGAAGCTCAATCCCTGTCACTGAATGAGGTTCAATCCCTGTCACTGACTGAGGGACAATCCCTGTCACTGACTGAGGATCAATCCCTGTCACTGACTGAGGATCAACCCCTGTCACTCACTGAGGTTTCGTCCCTGTCACTGACTGAGGATCAATCCCTGTCACTGACTGAGATTCAATCCCTGTCACTGACTGACGGTCAATCCCTGTCGCTGACTGAGGGTCAATCCCTGTCACTAACTGAGATTCAATCCCTCTCACTGACTGAGATTCAATCCCTGTCACTGACTGAGGTTCAGCCCCTGTCACTGACTGAGGTTCAATCTCTGTCACTGATTGAGGCTCAATCCCTGTCACTGATAGGGTCAATCCATTTCACTGACTGAGATTCAATCCCTGTCGCTGACTGAGGTTCAATCCCTATCACTGACTGAGATTCAATCCCTGTCACTGACTGAGATTGAATCTCTGTCACTGACTGAAATTCATTCGCTGTCACTGACTGAGGATCAATCCCTGTCACTGACTGAGGTTCAATCCCTGTCACTGACTGAGATTCAATTCCTGTCTCTGATTGAGATTCAATCCCTGTCACTGACTGAGATTCAATCCCTCTCACTGATTGAGATTCAATCCCTGTCACTGACTGAGGTTCAATCCCTGTCACTGACTGAGATTCAATCACTGTCTCTGACTGAGGGTCCATCCCTGTCACTGACTGAGATTCAATCCCTGTCACTGACTGAGATTGAATCCCTGTCATTGACTGAGATTGAATCCCTGTCACTGACTGAGATTCATTCCCTGTCACTGACTGAGGTTCAATCCCTGTCACTAACTGAGATTCAATCCCTGTCACTGACTGAGATTCAATCCCTGTCATTGACTGAGGTTCAATCCCTGTCACTGACTGAGATTCAATCCCTGTCACTGACTGAGGTTCAATCCCTATCATTGACTGAGATTCAATCCATGTCACTAACTAAGGTTCAATCCCTGTCACTAACTGAGATTCAATCCCTGTCACTGACTGAGATTCAATCCCTATCACTAATTAAGGTTCAATCCCTGTCACTAACTGAAATTCAATCCCTATCCCTGACTGAAGCTCAATCCCTGTCACTGAATGAGGTTCAATCCCTGTCAATGACTGAGATTCAATCCCAGTCACTGATTGAGATTCAATCCCTGTCAGTGACTGAGATTCAATCCCTCTCACTGACTGAGGTTCAATCCTGTCACTGACTGAGGTTCAATCCCTGTCACTAACTGAGATTCAATCCCTGTCACTGACTGAGATTCAATCCCTGTCATTGACTGAGGTTCAATCCCTGTCACTGACTGAGATTCAATCTCTGTCACTGACTGAGATTCAATCTCTGTCACTGATTGAGGCTCAATCCCTGTCACTGATTGGGTCAATCCATTTCCCTGACTGAGATTCAATCCCTGTCACTGACTGAGGGTCAATCCCTGTCACTGACTGAGATTCAATCCCTGTCACTGACTGAGATTGAATCACTGTCACTGACTGAAATTCATTCGCTGTCACTGACTGAGGGTAAATTCCTGTCACTGACTGAGAATCAGTCCCTGTCACTGACTGAGGGTCAATCCCTGTCACTGACTGAGATTCAATCCCTGTCACTGACTGAGATTGAATCTCTGTCACTGACTGAAATTCATTCGCTGTCACTGACTGAGGTTCAATCCCTGTCACTGACTGAGGTTTAGTCCCTGTCACTGACTGAGGATCAATCCCTGTCACTGAATGAGATTCAATCCCTGTCACTGACAGAGGGTCAATCCCTGTCACTGACTGAGATTCAATCCATGTCACTGACTGAGATACAATCCCTGTAATTGACTGAGGTTCAATCACTGTCACTGACTGAGATTCAATCCCTGTCACTGACTGAGACTCAATCCCTGTCACTGACTGAGGTTCAGTACCTGTCATTTACTGAGATTCAATCCCTGTCACTAACTAAGGTTCAATCCCTGTCACTGACTGAGGTTCAATCCCTATCACTGACTGAGATTCTATCCCTGTCACTAACTAAGGTTCAATCCCTGTCACTAACTGAGATTCAATCCCTGTCACTGACTGAGGATCAATCCCTGTCACTGACTGAGGGTCCATCCCTGTCACTGACTGAGATTCAATCCCTGTCGCTGACTGAGATTGAATCCCTGTCACTAACTGAGATTCAATCCCTGTCACTGACTGAGATTCAATCCCTGTCATTGACTGAGGTTCAATCCCTGTCACTGACTGAGATTCAATCCCTGTCACTGACTGAGGTTCAATCCCTGTCACTGATTGAGATTCAATCCCTGTCACTAACTAAGGTTCAATCCCTGTCACTAACTGAGATCCAATCCCTATCCCTGACTGAAGCTCAATCCCTGTCACTGACTGAGATTGAATCCCTGTCACTGATTGAGATTCAATACCTGACAGTGACTGAGATTCAATCCCTCTCACTGACTGAGGATCAACCCCTTTCACTCACTGAGGTTTTGTCCCTGTCACTGACTGAGGATCAATCCCTGTCACTGACTGAGATTCAATCCCTGTCACTGACTGACGGTCAATCCCTGTCGCTGACTGAGATTCAATCCCTGTCACTGACTGAGGTTCAGCCCCTGTCACTGACTGAGGTTCAATCTCTGTCACTGATTGAGGCTCAATCCCTGTCACTGATAGGGTCAATCCATTTCACTGACTGAGATTCAATCCCTGTCGCTGACTGAGGTTCAATCCCTATCACTGACTGAGATTCAATCCCTGTCACTGACTGAGATTGAATCTCTGTCACTGACTGAAATTCATTCGCTGTCACTGACTGAGGATCAATCCCTGTCACTGACTGAGGTTCAATCCCTGTCACTGACTGAGATTCAATTCCTGTCTCTGATTGAGATTCAATCATTGTCACTGACTGAGATTCAATCCCTCTCACTGATTGAGATTCAATCCCTGTCACTGACTGAGGGTCAATCCCTGTCACTGACTGAGGTTCAATCTCTGTCACTGACTGAGGTTCAACCCCTGTCACTGACTGAGATTCAATCACTGTCTCTGACTGAGGGTCCATCCCTGTCACTGACTGAGATTCAATCCCTGTCACTGACTGAGATTGAATCCCTGTCATTGACTGAGATTGAATCCCTGTCACTGACTGAGATTCATTCCCTGTCACTGACTGAGGTTCAATCCCTGTCACTAACTGAGATTCAATCCCTGTCACTGACTGAGATTCAATCCCTGTCATTGACTGAGGTTCAATCCCTGTCACTGACTGAGATTCAATCCCTGTCACTGACTGAGGTTCAATCCCTATCATTGACTGAGATTCAATCCATGTCACTAACTAAGGTTCAATCCCTGTCACTAACTGAGATTCAATCCCTGTCACTGACTGAGATTCAATCCCTATCACTAATTAAGGTTCAATCCCTGTCACTAACTGAGATTCAATCCCTATCCCTGACTGAAGCTCAATCCCTGTCACTGAATGAGGTTCAATCCCTGTCACTGACTGAGATTCAATCCCAGTCACTGATTGAGATTCAATCCCTGTCAGTGACTGAGATTCAATCCCTCTCACTGACTGAGGTTCAATCCCTGTCACTGACTGAGGTTCAATCCCTGTCACTAACTGAGATTCAATCCCTGTCACTGACTGAGATTCAATCCCTGTCACTGACTGAGGTTCAATCCCTGTCACTGACTGAGATTCAATCCCTGTCACTGACTGAGGTTCAATCCCTGTCACTAACTGAGATTCAATCCCTGTCACTGACTGAGATTCAATCTCTGTCACTGATTGAGGCTCAATCCCTGTCACTGATTGGGTCAATCCATTTCCCTGACTGAGATTCAATCCCTGTCACTGACTGAGGGTCAATCCCTGTCACTGACTGAGATTCAATCCCTGTCACTGACTGAGATTGAATCACTGTCACTGACTGAAATTCATTCGCTGTCACTGACTGAGGGTAAATTCCTGTCACTGACTGAGAATCAGTCCCTGTCACTGACTGAGGGTCAATCCCTGTCACTGACTGAGATTCAATCCCTGTCACTGACTGAGATTGAATCTCTGTCACTGACTGAAATTCATTCGCTGTCACTGACTGAGGTTCAATCCCTGTCACTGACTGAGGTTTAGTCCCTGTCACTGACTGAGGATCAATCCCTGTCACTGACTGAGATTGAATCCCTGTCACTGACTGAGGGTCAATCCCTGTCACTGACTGAGGTTCAATCCCTGTCACTGACTGAGATTGAAACTCTGTCACTGACTGAGGGTCAATCCCTGTCACCGACTGAGGTTCAATCCCTGTCACAGACTGAGGGACAATCCCTGTCACTGACTGCGGTTCAATCCCTGTCACTGACTGAGGGACAATCCCTGTTACTGACTGAGGTTCAATCCCTGTCACTGACTGAGGTTCAATCCCTGTCACTGACTGAGATTGAAACTCTGTCACTGACTGAGGGTCAATCCCTGTCACTGACTGAGGTTCAATCCCTGTCACTGACTGAGGGACAATCCCTGTCACTGACTGAGGTTCAATCCCTGTCACTGACTGAGGGACAATCCCTGTTACTGACTGAGGTTCAATCCCTGTCACTGACTGAGATTGAATCCCTGTCACTGACTGAGGGTCAATCCCTGTCACTGACTGAGGTTCAATCCCTGTCACTGACTGAGATTGAAACTCTGTCACTGACTGAGGGTCAATCCCTGTCACTGACTGAGGTTCAATCCCTGTCACTGACTGAGGGACAATTCCTGTCACTGACTGAGGTTCAATCCCTGTCACTGACTGAGGGACAATCCCTGTTACTGACTGAGGTTCAATCCCTGTCACTGACTGAGATTGAATCCCTGTCACTGACTGAGGGTCAATCCCTGTCACTGACTGAGGTTCAATCCCTGTCACTGACTGAGATTCAATCCCTGTCACTGACTGAGGGTCATTCCCAGTCACTGACTGAGTTTCAATCCCTGTCACTGACTGAGGGGCAATCCCCGTCACTGACAGAGGTTCCATCCCTGTCACTGACTGCGGTTCAATCATATCACTGACTGAGATTCAATCCCTGTCACTGACTGAAGGTCAATCCCTGTCACTGACTGAGATTCAATCCCTGTCACTGACGGAGATTGAATCCCTGTCACTGATTGAGTTTGAATCCCTGTCACTTACTGCGATTCATTCCCTGTCATTGACTGAGGTTCAATCCCTGTCACTGACTGAGGTTCAATCCCTCTTACTGACTGAGGTTCAATCCCTGTCACTGACTGAGGGTCAATCCCTGTCACTGACTGAGATTCAATCCCTGTCACTGACTGAGGATCAATCCCTGTCACTGACTGAGGATCAACCCCTGTCACTGACTGAGGTTTAGTCCCTGTCACTGACTGAGGATCAATCCCTGTCACTGACTGAGATTCAATCCCTGTCACTGACTGAGGGTCAATCCCTGTCGCTGACTGAGATTCAATCCCTGTCACTGACTGAGGTTCAGCCCCTGTCACTGACTGAGGTTCAATCCCTGTCACTGACTGAGGTTCAATCCCTGTCATTGACTGAGATTGAATCTCTGTCACTGACTGAAAATCATTCGCTGTCACTGACTTAGATTCCATCCCTGTCACTGACTGAGGTTTAGTCCCTGTCACTCACTGAGGATCAATCCCTGTCACTGAATGAGATTCAATCCCTGTCACTGACAGAGGGTCAATCCCTGTCACTGACTGAGATTCAATCCATGTCACTGACTGAGATTCAATCCCTGTCATTGACTGAGGTTCAATCCTTGTCACTGACTGAGGTTCAATCCCTATCACTGACTGAGATTCTAACCCTGTCACTAACTAAGGTTCAATCCCTGTCACTGACTGAGATTCAATCCCTGTCGCTGACTGAAATTGAATCCCTGTCACTGACTGAGATTCATTCCCTGTCACTGACTGAGGTTCAATCCCTGTCACTAACTGAGATTCAATCCCTGTCACTGACTGAGATTCAATCCCTGTCATCGACTGAGTTTCAATCTCTATCACTGACTGAGGTTCAATCCCTGTCACTGACTGAGGATCAATCCCTGTCACTGACTGAGGGTCCATCCCTGTCACTGATTGAGATTCGATAGCTGACAGTGACTGAGATTCAATACTTCTCACTGACTGAGGTTCAATCCCTGTCACTGACTGAGGGTCAATCCCTGTCACGAACTAAGGTTCAATCCCTGTCACTAACTGAGATTCAATCCCTGTCACTGACTGAGGATCAATCCCTGTCACTGACTGAGGGTCCATCCCTGTCACTGACTGAGATTCAATCCCTGTCGCTGACTGAGATTGAATCCCGGTCACTGACTGAGATTCATTCCCTGTCACTGACTGAGATTCAATCCCTGTCACTAACTGAGATTCAATCCCTGTCACTGACTGAGATTCAATCCCTGTCATCGACTGAGTTTCAATCTCTGTCACTGACTGAGGTTCAATCCCTGTCACTGACTTAGATTCAATCCCTGTCACTGACTGAGATTCAATCCCTGTCACTGAATGAGGTTCAATCCCTGTCACTGACTGAGATTGAATCCCTGTCACTGATTGAGATTTGATACCTGACAGTGACTGAGATTCAATCCTTCTCACTGACTGAGGTTCAATCCCTGTCACTGACTGTGGGTCAATCCCTGTCACGAACTAAGTTTCAATCCCTGTCACTAACTGAGATTCAATCCCTGTCACTGACTGAGGATCAATCCCTGTCACTAACTAAGGTTTAATCCCTGTCACTAACTGAGATTCAATCCCTGTCACAGACTGAAGCTCAATCCCTGTCACTGACTGAGGCGCAATCCCTGTCACTGACTGAGAGTCAATTCCTGTCATTGATAGAGGTTCACACCCTGTCACTGACTGAGGTTTAATCTCCGTCACTGATTGAGGCTCAATCCTTGTCACTGATAGGGTCAATCCATTTCACTTACTGAGATTGAATCCCTGTCACTGACTGAGGGTCAATCCCTGTCACTGACTGAGGTTCAATCCCTGTCACTGACTGAGATTGAAACTCTGTCACTGACTGAGGTTCAATCCCTGTCACTGACTGAGGGACAATCCCTGTCACTGACTGAGGTTCAATCCTGTCACTGACTGAGGGACAATCCCTGTTACTGACTGAGGTTCAATCCCTGTCACTGACTGAGATTGAATCCCTGTCACTGACTGAGGGTCAATCCCTGTCACTGACTGAGGTTCAATCCCTGCCACTGACTGAGATTCAATCCCTGTCACTGCCTGAGGGTCATTCCCTGTCACTGACTGAGTTTCAATCCCTGTCACTGACTGAGGGACAATCCCCGTCACTGACAGAGGTTCCATCCCTGTCACTGACTGCGGTTCAATCATGTCACTGACTGAGATTCAATCCCTGTCACTGACTGAAGGTCAATCCCTGTCACTGACTGAGATTCAATCCCTGTCACTGACGGAGATTGAATCCCTGTCACTGACTGAGTTTGAATCCCTGTCACTTACTGCGATTCATTCCCTGTCATTGACTGAGGTTCAATCCCTGTCACTGACTGAGGTTCAATCCATCTTACTGACTGAGGTTCAATCCCTGTCACGGACTGAGGGTCAATCCCTGTCACTGACTGAGATTCAATCCCTGTCACTGACTGAGGATCAATCCCTGTCACTGACTGAGGATCAACCCCTGTCACTGACTGAGGTTTAGTCCCTGTCACTGACTGAGGATCAATCCCTGTCACTGACTGAGATTCAATCCCTGAAACTGACTGAGGGTCAATCCCTGTCGCTGACTGAGATTCAATCCCTGTCACTGACTGAGGTTCAGCCCCTGTCACTGACTGAGGTTCAATCCCTGTCACTGACTGAGGTTCAATCCCTGTCATTGACTGAGATTGAATCTCTGTCACTGACTGAAAATCATTCGCTGTCACTGACTTAGATTCCATCCCTGTCACTGACTGAGGTTTAGTCCCTGTCACTGACTGAGGATCAATCCCTGTCACTGAATGAGATTCAATCCCTGTCACTGACAGAGGGTCAATCCCTGTTACTGACTGAGATTCAATCCATGTCACTGACTGAGATTCAATCCCTGTCATTGACTGAGGTTCAATCCCTGTCACTGACTGAGATTCAATCCCTGTCACTGACTGAGATTGAATCTCTGTCACTGACTGAGGGTCAATCCCTGTCACTGACTGAGGTTCAATCCCTGTCACTGACTGAGGGACAATCCCTGTCACTGACTGAGGTTCAATCCCTGTCACTGACTGAGGGACTATCCCTGTTACTGACTGAGGTTCAATCCCTGTCACTGACTGAGATTGAATCCCTGTCACTGACTGAGGGTCAATCCCTGTCACTGACTGAGGTTCAATCCCTGTCACTGACTGAGATTCAATCCCTGTCACTGCCTGAGGGTCATTCCCTGTCACTGACTGAGTTTCAATCCCTGTCACTGACTGAGGGACAATCCCCGTCACTGACAGAGGTTCCATCCCTGTCACTGACTGCGGTTCAATCCCTGTCACTGACTGAGATTCAATCCCTGTCACTGACTGAAGGTCAATCCCTGTCACTGACTGAGATTCAATCCCTGTCACTGACGGAGATTGAATCCCTGTCACTGACTGAGTTTGAATCCCTGTCACTGACTGCGATTCATTCCCTGTCACTGACTGACGTTCAATCCCTGTCACTGACTGAGATTCAATCCCTGTCACTGACTGAGATTCAATCCCTGTCATTGACTGAGGTTCAATCCCTGTCACTAACTGAGATTCAATCCCTGTCACTGACTGACGGTCAATCCCTGTCGCTGACTGAGATTCAGTCCCTGTCACTGACTGAGGTTCAATCTCTGTCACTGATTGAGGCTCAATCCCTGTCACTGACTGAGATTGAAACTCTGTCACTGACTGAAATTCATTCGCTGTCACTGACTGAGGATCAATCCCTGTCACTGACTGAGGTTCAATCCCTGTCACTGACTGAGATTCAATTCCTGTCTCTGATTGAGATTCAATCCCTGTCACTGACTGAGATTCAATCCCTCTCACTGATTGAGATTCAATCCCTGTCACTGACTGAGGGTCAATCCCTGTCACTGACTGAGGTTCAATCTCTGTCACTGACTGAGGTTCAATCCCTGTCACTGACTGAGATTCAATCACTGTCTCTGACTGAGGGTCCATCCCTGTCACTGACTGAGATTCAATCCCTGTCACTGACTGAGATTGAATCCCTGTCATTGACTGAGATTGAATCCCTGTCACTGACTGAGATTCATTCCCTGTCACTGACTGAGGTTCAATCCCTGTCACTAACTGAGATTCAATCCCTGTCACTGACTGAGATTCAATCCCTGTCATTGACTGAGGTTCAATCCCTGTCACTGACTGAGATTCAATCCCTGTCACTGACTGAGGTTCAATCCCTATCATTGACTGAGATTCAATCCATGTCACTAACTAAGGTTCAATCCCTGTCACTAACTGAGATTCAATCCCTGTCACTGACTGAGATTCAATCCCTATCACTAATTAAGGTTCAATCCCTGTCACTAACTGAGATTCAATCCCTATCCCTGACTGAAGCTCAATCCCTGTCACTGAATGAGGTTCAATCCCTGTCACTGACTGAGGATCAATCTCTGTCACTGACTGAGGATCAACCCCTGTCACTCACTGAGGTTTCGTCCCTGTCACTGACTGAGGATCAATCCCTGTCACTGACTGAGATTCAATCCCTGTCACTGACTGAGGATCAATCCCTGTCACTGACTGAGGATCAACCCCTGTCACTGACTGAGGTTTAGTCCCTGTCACTGACTGAGGATCAATCCCTGTCACTGACTGAGATTCAATCCCTGTCACTGACTGAGGGTCAATCCCTGTCGCTGACTGAGATTCAATCCCTGTCACTGACTGAGGTTCAGCCCCTGTCACTGACTGAGGTTCAATCCCTGTCACTGACTGAGGTTCAATCCCTGTCATTGACTGAGATTGAATCTCTGTCACTGACTGAAAATCATTCGCTGTCACTGACTTAGATTCCATCCCTGTCACTGACTGAGGTTTAGTCCCTGTCACTGACTGAGGATCAATCCCTGTCACTGAATGAGATTCAATCCCTGTCACTGACAGAGGGTCAATCCCTGTTACTGACTGAGATTCAATCCATGTCACTGACTGAGATTCAATCCCTGTCATTGACTGAGGTTCAATCCCTGTCACTGACTGAGATTCAATCCCTGTCACTGACTGAGATTGAATCTCTGTCACTGACTGAGGGTCAATCCCTGTCACTGACTGAGGGACAATCCCTGTCACTGACTGAGGTTCAATCCCTGTCACTGACTGAGGGACTATCCCTGTTACTGACTGAGGTTCAATCCCTGTCACTGACTGAGATTGAATCCCTGTCACTGACTGAGGGTCAATCCCTGTCACTGACTGAGGTTCAATCCCTGTCACTGACTGAGATTCAATCCCTGTCACTGCCTGAGGGTCATTCCCTGTCACTGACTGAGTTTCAATCCCTGTCACTGACTGAGGGACAAGCCCCGTCACTGACAGAGGTTCCATCCCTGTCACTGACTGCGGTTCAATCCCTGTCACTGACTGAGATTCAATCCCTGTCACTGACTGAAGGTCAATCCCTGTCACTGACTGAGATTCAATCCCTGTCACTGACGGAGATTGAATCCCTGTCACTGACTGAGTTTGAATCCCTGTCACTGACTGCGATTCATTCCCTGTCACTGACTGACGTTCAATCCCTGTCACTGACTGAGATTCAATCCCTGTCACTGACTGAGATTCAATCCCTGTCATTGACTGAGGTTCAATCCCTGTCACTAACTGAGATTCAATCCCTGTCACTGACTGACGGTCAATCCCTGTCGCTGACTGAGATTCAGTCCCTGTCACTGACTGAGGTTCAATCTCTGTCACTGATTGAGGCACAATCCCTGTCACTGACTGAGATTGAAACTCTGTCACTGACTGAAATTCATTCGCTGTCACTGACTGAGGATCAATCCCTGTCACTGACTGAGGTTCAATCCCTGTCACTGACTGAGATTCAATTCCTGTCTCTGATTGAGATTCAATCCCTGTCACTGACTGAGATTCAATCCCTCTCACTGATTGAGATTCAATCCCTGTCACTGACTGAGGGTCAATCCCTGTCACTGACTGAGGTTCAATCTCTGTCACTGACTGAGGTTCAATCCCTGTCACTGACTGAGATTCAATCACTGTCTCTGACTGAGGGTCCATCCCTGTCACTGACTGAGATTCAATCCCTGTCACTGATTGAGATTCAATCCCTGTCATTGACTGAGATTGAATCCCTGTCACTGACTGAGATTCATTCCCTGTCACTGACTGAGGTTCAATCCCTGTCACTAACTGAGATTCAATCCCTGTCACTGACTGAGATTCAATCCCTGTCATTGACTGAGGTTCAATCCCTGTCACTGACTGAGATTCAATCCCTGTCACTGACTGAGGTTCAATCCCTATCATTGACTGAGATTCAATCCATGTCACTAACTAAGGTTCAATCCCTGTCACTAACTGAGATTCAATCCCTGTCACTGACTGAAATTCAATCCCTATCACTAATTAAGGTTCAATCCCTGTCACTAACTGAGATTCAATCCCTGTCATTGACTGAGGTTCAATCCCTGTCACTAACTGAGATTCAATCCCTGTCACTGACTGACGGTCAATCCCTGTCGCTGACTGAGATTCAGTCCCTGTCACTGACTGAGGTTCAATCTCTGTCACTGATTGAGGCACAATCCCTGTCACTGACTGAGATTGAAACTCTGTCACTGACTGAAATTCATTCGCTGTCACTGACTGAGGATCAATCCCTGTCACTGACTGAGGTTCAATCCCTGTCACTGACTGAGATTCAATTCCTGTCTCTGATTGAGATTCAATCCCTGTCACTGACTGAGATTCAATCCCTCTCACTGATTGAGATTCAATCCCTGTCACTGACTGAGGGTCAATCCCTGTCACTGACTGAGGTTCAATCTCTGTCACTGACTGAGGTTCAATCCCTGTCACTGACTGAGATTCAATCACTGTCTCTGACTGAGGGTCCATCCCTGTCACTGACTGAGATTCAATCCCTGTCACTGACTGAGATTAAATCCCTGTCATTGACTGAGATTGAATCCCTGTCACTGACTGAGATTCATTCCCTGTCACTGACTGAGGTTCAATCCCTGTCACTAACTGAGATTCAATCCCTGTCACTGACTGAGATTCAATCCCTGTCATTGACTGAGGTTCAATCCCTGTCACTGACTGAGATTCAATCCCTGTCACTGACTGAGGTTCAATCCCTATCATTGACTGAGATTCAATCCATGTCACTAACTAAGGTTCAATCCCTGTCACTAACTGAGATTCAATCCCTGTCACTGACTGAAATTCAATCCCTATCACTAATTAAGGTTCAATCCCTGTCACTAACTGAGATTCAATCCCTATCCCTGACTGAAGCTCAATCCCTGTCACTGAATGAGGTTCAATCCCTGTCACTGACTGAGGATCAATCTCTGTCACTGACTGAGGATCAACCCCTGTCACTCACTGAGGTTTCGTCCCTGTCACTGACTGAGGATCAATCCCTGTCACTGACTGAGATTCAATCCCTGTCACTGACTGAGGATCAATCCCTGTCACTGACTGAGGATCAACCCCTGTCACTGACTGAGGTTTAGTCCCTGTCACTGACTGAGGATCAATCCCTGTCACTGACTGAGATTCAATCCCTGTCACTGGCTGAGGGTCAATCCCTGTCGCTGACTGAGATTCAATCCCTGTCACTGACTGAGGTTCTGCCCCTGTCACTGACTGAGGTTCAATCCCTGTCACTGACTGAGGTTCAATCCCTGTCATTGACTGAGATTGAATCTCTGTCACTGACTGAAAATCATTCGCTGTCACTGACTTAGATTCCATCCCTGTCACTGACTGAGGTTTAGTCCCTGTCACTGACTGAGGATCAATCCCTGTCACTGAATGAGATTCAATCCCTGTCACTGACAGAGGGTCAATCCCTGTTACTGACTGAGATTCAATCCATGTCACTGACTGAGATTCAATCCCTGTCATTGACTGAGGTTCAATCCCTGTCACTGACTGAGATTCAATCCCTGTCACTGACTGAGATTGAATCTCTGTCACTGACTGAGGGTCAATCCCTGTCACTGACTGAGGTTCAATCCCTGTCACTGACTGAGGGACAATCCCTGTCACTGACTGAGGTTCAATCCCTGTCACTGACTGAGGGACTATCCCTGTTACTGACTGAGGTTCAATCCCTGTCACTGACTGAGATTGAATCCCTGTCACTGACTGAGGATCAATCCCTGTCACTGACTGAGGTTCAATCCCTGTCACTGACTGAGATTCAATCCCTGTCACTGCCTGAGGGTCATTCCCTGTCACTGACTGAGTTTCAATCCCTGTCACTGACTGAGGGACAATCCCCGTCACTGACTGCGGTTCAATCCCTGTCACTGACTGAGATTCAATCCCTGTCACTGAATGAAGGTCAATCCCTGTCACTGACTGAGATTCAATCCCTGTCACTGACGGAGATTGAATCCCTGTCACTCACTGAGTTTGAATCCCTGTCACTGACTGCGATTCATTCCCTGTCACTGACTGACGTTCAATCCCTGTCACTGACTGAGATTCAATCCCTGTCACTGACTGAGATTCAATCCCTGTCATTGACTGAGGTTCAATCCCTGTCACTGACTGAGATTCAATCCCTGTCACATACTAAGGTTCAATCCCTGTCACTAACTGAGATTCAATCCCTGTCACTGACTGGGTTTCAATCCCTGTCACTGACTGAGATTCAATCCCTCTCACTTAATGAGGTTCAATCCCTGTCACTGACTGAGATTCAATCCCTGTCACTGACTGAGGCTCAATCCCTGTCACTGACTGAGATTCAATCCCTTTCACTGACTGACGATGAATCCCTATCACTGACTGAGTTTCAATCCCTGTCACTAACTAAGGTTCAATCCCTGTCACTAACTGAGATTCAATCCCTGTCACTGACTGAGTTTCAATCCCTGTCACTGACTGAGATTCAATCCCTGTCACTGATTGAGATTCAATCCCTGTCACTGACTGAGGGTCAATCCCTGTTACTGACTGAGGTTCAAACCCTGTCACTGACTGAGATTCAATCCCTGTCTCTAACTGAGGGTCAATCCCTGTCACTGACTGAGATTCAATCCCTGTCACTGACTGAGATTGAATTCCTGTCACTGACCGAGGGTCAATCCCTGTCACTGACTGAGATTCAATCCCTGTCACTGACTGAGGATCAATCCCTGTCACTGTCTGAGATTGCATCCCTGTCACTGACGGAGGTTCAGACCCTGTCACTGACTGAGGTTCAATCTCTGTCACTGATTAAGGCTCAATCCCTGTCACTGATAGGGTCAATCCATTTCACTGACTGAGGTTCAATCCCTGTCACTGACTGACGGACAATCCCTGTCACTGACTGAGGTTCAAACCCTGTCACTGACTGAGGATCAATCCCTGTCACTGACTGAGATTCAATCCACGTCACTGACTGAGATTCAATCCCTGTCATTGACTGAGGTTCAGTACCTGTCATTTACTGAGATACAATCCCTGTCACTAACTAAGGTTCAATCCCTGTCACTGACTGAGGTTCAATCCCTGTCACTGACTGAGATTCAATCCCTGTCACTGACTGATGTTCAATCCCTTTCACTGACTGAGATTCTATTCCTGTCACTAATTAAGGTTCAATCCCTGTCACTGATAGGGTCAATCCATTTCACTGACTGAGATTCAATCCCTGTCGCTGACTGAGATTCAATCTCTGTCACTGATTGAGGCTCAATCCCTGTCACTGATCGGGTCAATCCATTTCACTGACTGAGATTCAATCCCTGTCGCTGACTGAGGTTCAATCCCTATCACTGACTGAGATTCAATCCCTGTCACTGACTGAGATTGAATCTCTGTCACTGACTGAAATTCATTCGCTGTCACTGACTGAGGATCAATCCCTGTCACTGACTGAGGTTCAATCCCTGTCACTGACTGAGATTCAATCCCTCTCACTGATTGAGATTCAATCCCTGTCACTGACTGAGGGTCAATCCCTGTCACTGACTGAGGTTAAATCTCTGTCACTGACTGAGGTTCAATCCCTGTCACTGACTGAGATTCAATCCCTGTCTCTGACTGAGGGTCCATCCCTGTCACTGACTGAGATTCAATCCCTGTCACTGACTGAGATTGAATCCCTGTCATTGACTGAGATTGAATCCCTGTCACTGACTGAGATTCATTCCCTGTCACTGACTGAGGTTCAATCCCTGTCACTAACTGAGATTCAATCCCTGTCACTGACTGAGATTCAATCCCTGTCATTGACTGAGGTTCAATCCCTGTCACTGACTGAGATTCAATCCCTGTCACTGACTGAGGTTCAATCCCTGTCACTGATTGAGATTCAATCCCTGTCATTGACTGAGATTCAATCCATGTCACTAACTAAGGTTCAATCCCTGTCACTAACTGAGATTCAATCCCTGTCACTGACTGAGATTCAATCCCGATCACTAATTAAGTTTCAATCCCTGTCACTAACTGAGATTCAATCCCTATCCCTGACTGAAGCTCAATCCCTGTCACTGAATGAGGTTCAATCCCTGTCACTAACTGAGATTAAATCCCTGTCACTGACTGAGATTCAATCCCTGTCATTGACTGAGGTTCAATCCCTGTCACTGACTGAGATTCAATCCCTGACACTGACTGAGGTTCAATCCCTGTCACTAACTGAGATTTAATCCCTGTCACTGACTGAGATTCAATCTCTGTCACTGATTGAGGCTCAATCCCTGTCACTGATAGGGTCAATCCATTTCACTGACTGAGATTCAATCCCTGTCACTGACTGAGGGTCAATCCGTGTCACTGACTGAGATTGAATCACTGTCACTGACTGAAATTCATTCGCTGTCACTGACTGAGGGTAAATTCCTGTCACTGACTGAGAATCAGTCCCTGTCACTGACTGAGGGTCAATCCCTGTCACTGACTGAGATTCAATCCCTGTCACTGACTGAGATTGAATCTCTGTCACTGACTGAAATTCATTTGCTGTCTCTGACTGAGGTTCAATCCCTGTCACTGACTGAGGTTTAGTCCCTGTCACTGACTGAGGATCAATCCCTGTCACTGAATGAGATTCAATCCCCGTCACTGACAGAGGGTCAATCCCTGTCACTGACTGAGATTCAATCCATGTCACTGACTGAGATACAATCCCTGTAATTGACTGAGGTTCAATCACTGTCACTGACTGAGATTCAATCCCTGTCACTGACTGAGACTCAATCCCTGTCACTGACTGAGGTTCAGTACCTGTCATTTACTGAGATTCAATCCCTGTGACTAACTAAGGTTCAATCCCTGTCACTGACTGAGGTTCAATCCCTATCACTGACTGAGATTCTATCCCTGTCACTAACTAAGGTTCAATCCCTGTCACTAACTGAGATTCAATCCCTGTCACTGACTGAGGATCAATCCCTGTCACTGACTGAGGGTCCATCCCTGTCACTGACTGAGATTCAATCCCTGTCGCTGACTGAGATTGAATCCCTGTCACTGACTGAGATTCATTCCCTGTCACTGACTGAGGTTCAATCCCTGTCACTAACTGAGATTCAATCCCTGTCACTGACTGAGATTCAATCCCTGTCATCGACTGAGTTTCAATCTCTGTCACTGACTGAGGTTCAATCCCTGTCACTGACTTAGATTCAATCCCTGTCACTGACTGAGATTCAATCCCTGTCACTGAATGAGGTTCAATCCCTGTCACTGACTGTGATTGAATCCCTGTCACTGATTGAGATTCAATACCTGACAGTGACTGAGATTCAATCCCTCTCACTGACTGAGGTTCAATCCCTGTCACTGACTGAGGGTCAATCCCTGTCACGAACTAAGGTTCAATCCCTGTCACTAACTGAGATTCAATCCCTGTCACTGACTGAGGATCAATCCCTGTCACTAACTAAAGTTTAATCCCTGTCACTAACTGAGATTCAATCCCTGTCACAGACTGAAGCTCAATCCCTGTCACTGACTGAGGAACAATCCCTGTCACTGACTGAGGCGCAATCCCTGTCACTGACTGAGAGTCAATCCCTGTCATTGATAGAGGTTCACACCCTGTCACTGA
The DNA here is from genome assembly GCF_037043375.1 of Chiloscyllium plagiosum. Classification (NCBI taxonomy): domain Eukaryota; kingdom Metazoa; phylum Chordata; class Chondrichthyes; order Orectolobiformes; family Hemiscylliidae; genus Chiloscyllium; species Chiloscyllium plagiosum. Next base: position 92,986,522 of record NW_028270180.1, on the reverse strand, counting down.
CTGAGGTTCAATCTCCGTCACTGATTGAGGCTCAATCCCTGTCACTGATAGGGTCAATCCATTTCACTTACTGAGATTGAATCCCTGTCACTGACTGAGGGTCAATCCCTGTCACTGACTGAGGTTCAATCCCTGTCACTGACTGAGATTGAAACTCTGTCACTGACTGAGGGTCAATCCCTGTCACTGACTGAGGTTCAATCCGTGTCACTGACTGAGGGACAATCCCTGTCACTGACTGAGGTTCAATCCCTGTCACTGACTGAGGGACAATCGCTGTTACTGACTGAGGTTCAATCCCTGTCACTGACTGAGATTGAATCCCTGTCACTGACTGAGGGTCAATCCCTGTCACTGACTGAGGTTCAATCCCTGCCACTGACTGAGATACAATCCCTGTCACTGCCTGAGGGTCATTCCCTGTCACTGACTGAGTTTCAATCCCTGTCACTGACTGAGGGACAATCCCCGTCACTGACAGAGGTTCCATTCCTGTCACTGACTGAGGTTCAATCATGTCACTGACTGAGATTCAATCCCTGTCACTGACTGAAGGTCAATCCCTGTCACTGACGGAGATTGAATCCCTGTAACTGACTGAGTTTGAATCCCTGTCACTTACTGCGATTCATTCCCTGTCATTGACTGAGGTTCAATCCCTATCACTGACTGAGATTCAATCCCTGTCACTGACTGAGGTTCAATCCCTATCACTGACTGAGATTCAATCCCTCTTACTGACTGAGGTTCAATCCCTGTCACTGACTGAGGGTCAATCCCTGTCACTGACTGAGATTCAATCCCTGTCACTGACTGAGGATCAATCCCTGTCACTGACTGAGGATCAACCCCTGTCACTGACTGAGGTTTAGTCCCTGTCACTGACTGAGGATCAATCCCTGTCACTGACTGAGATTCAATCCCTGTCACTGACTGAGGGTCAATCCCTGTCGCTGACTGAGATTCAATCCCTGTCACTGACTGAGGTTCAGCCCCTGTCACTGACTGAGGTTCAATCCCTGTCACTGACTGAGGTTCAATCCCTGTCATTGACTGAGATTGAATCTCTGTCACTGACTGAAAATCATTCGCTGTCACTGACTTAGATTCCATCCCAGTCACTGACTGAGGTTTAGTCCCTGTCACTGACTGAGGATCAATCCCTGTCACTGAATGAGATTCAATCCCTGTCACTGACAGAGGGTCAATCCCTGTTACTGACTGAGATTCAATCCATGTCACTGACTGAGATGCAATCCCTGTCATTGACTGAGGTTCAATCCCTGTCACTGACTGAGATTCAATCCCTGTCACTGACTGAGATTGAATCTCTGTCACTGACTGAGGGTCAATCCCTGTCACTGACTGAGGTTCAATCCCTGTCACTGACTGAGGGACAATCCCTGTCACTGACTGAGGTTCAATCCCTGTCACTGACTGAGGGACTATCCCTGTTACTGACTGAGGTTCAATCCCTGTCACTGACTGAGATTGAATCCCTGTCACTGACTGAGGGTCAATCCCTGTCACTGACTGAGGTTCAATCCCTGTCACTGACTGAGATTCAATCCCTGTCACTGCCTGAGGGTCATTCCCTGTCACTGACTGAGTTTCAATCCCTGTCACTGACTGAGGGACAATCCCCGTCACTGACAGAGGTTCCATCCCTGTCACTGACTGCGGTTCAATCCCTGTCACTGACTGAGATTCAATCCCTGTCACTGACTGAAGGTCAATCCCTGTCACTGACTGAGATTCAATCCCTGTCACTGACGGAGATTGAATCCCTGTCACTGACCGAGGTTCAATCCCTGTCACTGACTGAGATTCAATCCCTGTCACTGACTGAGCGTCAATCCCTGTCACTGATTGAGATTCAATCCCTGTCACTGACTGAGATCAATCCCTGTCACTGACAGAGATTCAATCCCTGTCACTGACTGAGATTCAATCCCTGTCACTGACTGAGATTCAATCCCAGTCAATGACAGAGATTCAGTCCCTGTCACTGACAGAGATTCAATCCCTGTCACTGACTGAGGATCAATCCCTGTCACTGACTGAGATTCAAACCCTGTCACTGACAGAGATTCAATCCCTGTCACTGTCTGAGGTTCAATCCCTGTCACTGACTGAGATTCAATCTCTGTCACTGACTGAGTGTCAATCCCTGTCACTGACTTAGATTCAATCCCTGTCAATGACTGAGATTCAATCCCTGTCACTGACTGAGATTCATCCCTATCACAGACAGACGGTCAATCCCTGTCACTGACTGAGATTCATTCCCTGTCACTGACTGAAGCTCAATCCCTTTCACTGACTGAGGTTCAATCCCTGTCACTGACTGAGATTCAATCCCTGTCATTGACTGAGGTTCAATCTCTGTCACTGACTTAGATTCAATCCCTGTCACTGACTGAGATTCATCGCTATCACAGACAGACAGTCAATCCCTGTCACTGACTGAGATTCATTCCCTGTCACTGACTGAAGCTCAATCCCTTTCACTGACTGAGTGTCAATCCCTGTCACTGAGGGTCAATCCCTGTCACTGACTGAGGATAAATCCCTGTTACTGACTGAGGGTCAATCCATGTCACTGACTGAGGATCAATCCCTGTCACTGACTGAGGGTCAATATCTATCACTGACTAGGGATTAATCCCTGTCACTCACTGAGTTTCAATCCCTGTCACTGACTGAGATTCAATCCCTGTCACTGACTGAGATTCAATCCCAGTCAATGACAGAGTTTCAGTCCCTGTCACTGACTGCGGTTCAATCCCTGTCACTGACTGAGATTCAATCCCTGTCACTGACAGAGATTCAATCCCTGTCACTGACTGAGATTGAATCTCTGTCACTGTCTGAGTTTCAATCCCTGTCACTGACTGAGGCTCAATCCCTGTCACTGACTGAAATTCAATCCCTGTCAATTACTGAGGCTCAATCCCTGTCACTGACTGAGGGTCAATACCTGTCACTGACTGAGGTTGAATCCCTGTCACTGACTTAGATTCAAATCCTGTCACTGACTTAGATTCAATCCCTGTCACTAACAGAGATTCAATCCCTGTCACTGACCGAGGTTCAATCCCTGTCACTGACTGAGATTCAATCCCTGTCACTGACTGAGGGTCAATCCCTGTCACTGACTGAGATTCAATCCCTGTCACTGACTGAGATCAATCCCTGTCACTGACAGAGATTCAATCCCTGTCACTGACTGAGGTTCAATCCCTGTCACTGACTGAGATTCAATCCCTGTCACTGACTGAGATTCAATCCCTGTCATTGACTGAGGTTCAATCTCTGTCACTGACGGAGGTTCAATCCCTGTCACTGACATAGATTCAATCCCTGTCACTGACTGAGATTCATCGCTATCACAGACAGACGGTCAATCCCTGTCACTGACTGAGATTCATTCCCTGTCACTGACTGAAGCTCAATCCCTTTCACTGACTGAGTGTCAATCCCTGTCACTGAGGGTCAATCCCTGTCACTGACTGAGGATAAATCCCTGTCACTGACTGAGGGTCAATCCCTGTCACTGACTGAGGGTCAATCCCTATCACTGACTAGGGATTAATCCCTGTCACTCACTGAGTTTCAATCCCTGTCACTGACTGAGATTCAATCCCTGTCACTGACTGAGATTCAATCCCTGTCACTGACTGAGATTCAATCCCAGTCAATGACAGAGATTCAGTCCCTGTCACTGACTGCGGTTCAATCCCTGTCACTGACTTAGATTCAATCCCTGTCACTGACTGAGATTCATCGCTATCACAGACAGACGGTCAATCCCTGTCACTGACTGAGATTCATTCCCTGTCACTGACTGAGATTCAATCCCTGTCATTGACTGAAGTTCAATCCCTGTCACTGACTGAGGTTCAATCCCTGTCACTGACTGAGATTGAATCTCTGTCACTGTCTGAGGTTCAATCCCTGTCACTGACTGAGGCTCAATCCCTGTCACTGACTGAGATTCAATCCCTGTCAATTACTGAGGCTCAATCCCTGTCACTGACTGAGGGTCAATACCTGTCACTGACTGAGGTTGAATCCCTGTCACTGACTTAGATTCAATCCCTGTCACTAACAGAGATTCAATCCCTGTCACTGACCGAGGTTCAATCCCTGTCATTGACCGAGGTTCAATCCCTGTCACTGACTGAGATTCAATCCCTGTCACTGACTGAGGGTCAATCCCTGTCACTGATTGAGATTCAATCCCTGTCACTGACTGAGATCAATCCCTGTCACTGACAGAGATTCAATCGCTGTCACTGACTGAGGTTCAATCCCTGTCACTGACTGAGATTCAATCCCTGTCACTGACTGTGGGTCAATCCCTGTCACTGATTGAGATTCAATCCCTGTCACTGACTGAGATCAATCCCTGTCACTGACAGAGATTCAATCCCTGTCACTGACTGAGGTTCAATCCCTGTCACTGACTGAGATTCAATCCCTGTCACTGACTGAGGTTCAATCCCTGTCACTGACGGAGGTTCAGTCCCTGTCATTGACTGAGATTCAATCCCTGTCACTGTCTGAGATTCAATCCCTGTCACTAACTTAGTTTCAATCCCTGTCACTGACTGAGATTCAATCCCTGTCACTGACTGAGGATTAATCCCTGTCACTGACTGAGGGTCAATCCCTGTCACTGACTGAGGCTCAATCCCTGTCATTTACTGAGGCTCAATCCCTGTCACTGACTGAGGGTCAATCCCTGTCATTGACTGAGAGTCAATCCCTGTAACTGACTGAGGGTCAATTCCTGTCACTGACAGATGTTGAATACCTGTCACTGACTTAGATTCAATCACTGTCACTGACTGAGATTCAATCCCAATCAAAGACAGAGATTCAGTCCCTGTCACTGACTGCGGTTCAATCCCTGTCACTGACTGATATTCAAACCTTGTCACTGATAGAGATTCAATCCCTGTCACTGACTGAACGTCAATCCCTGTCACTGACAGAGATTCAAACCCTGTCACTGACAGAGATTCAAACCCTGTCACTGACTGAGGTTCATCCCTGTCACAGACAGAGGGTCAATCCCTGTCACTGACTGAGTTTCAATCCCTGTCACTGACTTTGATTCAGTCCCTGTCACTGACTGAGGCTCAATCCCTGTCAATTACTGAGACTCAATCCCTCTCACTTACTGAGGTTCAATCCCTGTCACTGACTGAGGGTCAATCCCTGTCACTGACTGAGGTTCAATCCCTGTCACTGACTGAGATTCATTACCTGTCACTGACTGAGGGCCAGTCCCTGTCACTGACTGAGGTTCAATCTCTGTCACTGACTGAGGTTGAATCCCTGTCACTGACTGAGGTTAAATCACTGTCACTGTGTGAGGGTCAATCTCTGTCACTGACAGAGATTCAATCCCTGTCACTGACTGAGGGTCAATCGCTGTCACTGACTGTGATTCAATCCCTGTCACTGTCTGAGGTTCAATCCCTGTCACTGACTGAGATTCAATCTCTGTCACTGACTGAGTGTCAATCCCTGTCACTGACTTAGATTCAATCCCTGTCAATGACTGAGATTCAATCCCTGTCACTGACTGAGATTCATCCCGATCACAGACAGACGGTCAATCCCTGTCACTGACTGAGATTCATTCCCTGTCACTGACTGAAGCTCAATCCCTTTCACTGACTGAGGTTCAATCCCTGTCACTGACTGAGATTCAATCCCTGTCATTGACTGAGGTTCAATCCCTGTCACTGACTTAGATTCAATCCCGGTCACTGACTGAGATTCATCGCTATCACAGACAGACGGTCAATCCCTGTCACTGACTGAGATTCATTCCCTGTCACTGACTGAAGCTCAATCCCTTTCACTGACTGAGGTTCAATCCCTGTCACTGACTGAGATTCAATCCCTGTCATTGACTGAGGTTCAATCCCTGTCACTGACTGAGGTTCAATCCCTGTCACTGACTTAGATTCAATCCTTGTCACTGACTGAGATTCATTCCCTGTCACTGACTGAAGCTCAATCTCTTTCACTGACTGAGGTTCAACCCTTGTCACTGAGGGTCAATCCCTGTCACTGACTGAGGATAAATCCCTGTCACTGACTGAGGGTCAATCCCTGTCACTGACTGAGGATCAATCCCTGTCACTGACTGAGGGTCAATCCCTATCACTGACTAAGGATTAATCCCTGTCACTCACTGAGTTTCAATCCCTGTCACTGACTGAGATTCAATCCCTGTCACTGACTGAGATTCAATCCCAGTCAATGACAGAGATTCAGTCCCTGTCACTGACTGCGGTTCAATCCCTGTCACTGACTGAGATTCAATCCCTGTCACTGACAGAGATTCACTCCCTGTCGCTGACTGAGCGTCATTCCCTGTCACTTACTGAGATTCAATCCCTGACACTGACTGAGATTCAATCACTGTCATTGACTGAAGTTCAATCCCTGTCACTGACTGAGGTTCAATCCCTGTCACTTACTGAGATTGAATCTCTGTCACAAACTGAGGTTCAATCCCTGTCACTGACTGAGATTGAATCTCTGTCACTGTCTGAGGTTCAATCCCTGTCACTGACGGAGGCTCAATCCCTGTCACTGACTGAGGCTCAATCCCTGTCAATTACTGAGACTCAATCCCTCTCACTTACTGAGGTTCAATCCCTGTCACTGACTGAGGGTCAATCCCTGTCACTGACTGAGGTTCAATCCCTGTCACTGACTGAGATTCAATCCCTGTCTCTGACTGAGGGTCAATCCCTGTCACTGACTGAGATTCAATCCCTGTCACTGACTGAGATTAAATTCCTGTCACTGACCGAGGGTCAATCCCTGTCACTGACTGAGATTCAATCCCTGTCACTGACTGAGGATCAATCCCTGTCACTGACTGAGATTCCATCCCTGTCACTGACTGAGGTTCAGACCCTGTCACTGACTGAGGTTCAATCTCTGTCACAGATTGAGGATCAATCCCTGTCACTGATAGGGTCAATCCATTTCACTGACTGAGGTTCAATCCCTGTCACTGACTGAGGGACAATCCCTATCACTGACTGAGGTTCAATCCCTGTCACTGACTGAGGATCAAACCCTGTCACTGACTGAGATTCAATCCCTGTCACTGACTGAGGTTCAATCCCTGTCACTGACTGAGATTCAATCCCTGTCACTGACTGAGGGTCAATCCCTGGCACTGACTAAGAATCAATCCCTGTCACTGACTGAGATTGAATCCCTGTCACTGACTGAGATTCAATCCCTGTCACTGATTGAGATTCAATCCCTGTCACTGACTGAGATTCAATCCCTCTCACTGATTGAGGTCCAATCCCTGTCACTGACTGAGGGTCAATCCCTGTCACTGACTGAAATTCAATCCCTGTCACTGACTTAGGATCAATCCCTGTCACTGACTGAGGATCAACCCCTGTCACAGAATGAGGTTTAGTCCCTGTCACGGACTGAGGATCAATCCCTGTCACTGACTGAGATTCAATCCCTGACACTGACTGAGGGTCAATCCCTGTCACTGACTGAGATTCAATCCCTGTCACTGACTGAGGTTCAGACCCTGTCACTGACTGAGGTTCAATCTCTGTCACTGATTGAGGCTCAATCCCTGTCACTGACTGAGGTTCAATCCCTGTCACTGACTAGGGATTAATCCCTGTCACTCACTGAGTTTCAATCCCTGTCACTGACTGAGATTCAATCCCTGTCACTGACTGAGATTGAATCCCTGTCACTGACTGAGATTCAATCCCTGTCACTGACTGAGCGTCAATCCCTGTCACTGACTGAGATTCAATCCCTGTCACTGACTGAGGTTCAATCCCTGTCACTGACTAGGGATTAATCCCTGTACCTCACTGAGTTTCAATCCCTGTCACTGACTGAGATTCAATCCCTGTCACTGACTGCGATTCAATCCCAGTCAATGACAGAGATTCAATCCCTGTCACTGACTGAGGATCAATCCCTGTCACTGACTGAGATTCAAACCCTGTCACTGACAGAGATTCAATCCCTGTCACTGTCTGAGGTTCAATCCCTGTCACTGACTGAGATTCAATCTCTGTCACTGACTGAGTGTCAATCCCTGTCACTGACTTCGATTCAATCCCTGTCAATGACTGAGATTCAATCCCTGTCATTGACTGAGATTCATCCCTATCTCAGACAGACGGTCAATCCCTGTCACTGACTGAGATTCATTCCCTGTCACTGACTGAAGCTCAATCCCTTTCACTGACTGAGGTTCAATCCCTGTCACTGACTGAGATTCAATCCCTGTCATTGACTGAGGTTCAATCCCTGTCACTGACATAGATTCAATCCCTGTCACTGACTGAGATTCATCGCTATCACAGACAGACGGTCAATCCCTGTCACTGACTGAGATTCATTCCCTGTCACTGACTGAAGCTCAATCCCTTTCACTGACTGAGTGTCAATCCCTGTCACTGAGGGTCAATCCCTGTCACTGACTGAGGATAAATCCCTGTCACTGACTGAGGGTCAATCCCTGTCACTGACTGAGGGTCAATCCCTATCACTGACTAGGGATTAATCCCTGTCACTCACTGAGTTTCAATCCCTGTCACTGACTGAGATTCAATCCCTGTCACTGACTGCGATTCAATCCCAGTCAATGACAGAGATTCAGTCCCTGTCACTGACTGCGGTTCAATCCCTGTCACTGACTTAGATTCAATCCCTGTCACTGACTGAGATTCATCGCTATCACAGACTGACGGTCAATCCCTGTCACTGACTGAGATTCATTCCCTGTCACTGACTGAAGCTCAATCCCTTTCACTGACTGAGGTTCAATCCCTGTCACTGAGGGTCAATCCCTGTCACTGACTGAGGATAAATCCCTGTCACTGACTGAGGGTCAATCCCTGTCACTGACTGAGGATCAATCCCTGTCACTGACTGAGGGTCAATCCCTGTCACTGACTGAGGATCAATCCCTGTCACTGACTGAGGGTCAATCCCTGTCACTGACTGAGATTCAATCCCTGTCACTGACTGAGGATCAATCCCTGTCACTGACTGAGATTCCATCCCTGTCACTGACTGAGGTTCAGAACCTGTCACTGACTGAGGTTCAATCTCTGTCACTGATTGAGGCTCAATCCCTGTCACTGATAGGGTCAATCCAGTTCACTGACTGAGGTTCAATCCCTGTCACTGACTGAGGGACAATCCCTGTCACTGACTGAGGATCAATCCCTGTCACTGACTGAGGATCAATCCCCGTCACTGACTGAGATTCAATCCCTGTCACCGACTGAGGTTCAATCCCTGTCACTGACTGAGATTCAATCCCTGTCACTGACTGAGGGTCAATCCCTGGCACTGACTGAGATTCAATCCCTGTCACTGACTGAGATTGAATCCCTGTCACTGACTGAGATTGAATCCCTGTCACTGACTGAGATTCAATCCCTGTCACTGATTGAGATTCAATCCCTGTCACTGATTGAGGTCCAATCCCTGTCACTGACTGAGGGTCAATCCCTGTCACAGACTGAGATTCAATCCCTGTCACTGACTGAGGATCAATCCCTGTCACTGACTGAGGATCAACCCCTGTCACTGACTGAGGTTTAGTCCCTGTCATGGACTGAGGATCAATCCCTGTCACTGACTGAGATTCAATCCCTGTCACTGACTGAGATTCCATCCCTGTCACTGACTGAGGTTCAGACCCTGTCACTGACTGAGGTTCAATCTCTGTCACTGATTGAGGCTCAATCCCTGTCACTGACTGAGGTTCAATCCTTGTCACTGACTGAGGGACAATCCCTGTCACTGACTGAGGTTCAATCCCTGTCACTGACTGAGGTTCAATCCCTGTCACTGACTGAGGTTCAATCCCTGCCACTGTGTGAGGGTCAATCTCTGTCACTGACTGAGATTCAATCCCTGTCACTGACTGAGGATCAATCCCTGTCACTGATGAGATTCAAACCCTGTCACTGACAGAGATTCAATCCCTGTCACTGTCTGAGGTTCAATCCCTGTCACTGACTGAGATTCAATCCCTGTCAATGACTGGGATTCAATCCCTGTCACTGACTGAAGCTCAATCCCTTTCACTGACTGAGGTTCAATCCCTGTCACTGACTGAGATTCAATCCCTGTCATTGACTGAGGTTCAATCCCTGTCACTGACTGTGGTTCAATCCCTGTCACTGACTTAGATTCAATCCCTGTCACTGACTGAGATTCATCGCTATAACAGACAGACGGTCAATCCCTGTCACTGACTGAGATTCATTCCCTGTCACTGACTGAAGCTCAATCCCTTTCACTGACTGAGGTTGAATCCCTGTCACTGAGGGTCAATCCCTGTCACTGACTGAGGATAAATCCCTGTCACTGACTAAGGGTCAATCCCTGTCACTGACTGAGGATCAATCCCTGTCACTGACTGAGGGTCAATCCCTATCACTGACTAAGGATTAATCCCTGTCACTCACTGAGTTTCAATCCCTGTCACTGACTGAGATTCAGTCCCTGTCACTGACTGCGGTTCAATCCCTGTCACTGACTGAGATTCAATCCCTGTCACTGACAGAGATTCAACCCCTGTCGCTGACTGAGCGTCAATCCCTGTCACTTACTGAGATTCAATCCCTGTCACTGACTGAGATTCAATCCCTGTCATTGACTGAAGTTCAATCCCTGTCACTGACTGAGGTTCAATCCCTGTCACTTACTGAGATTGAATCTCTGTCACAAACTGAGGTTCAATCCCTGTCACTGACTGAGATTGAATCTCTGTCACTGTCTGAGGTTCAATCCCTGTCACTGACTGAGGCTCAATCCCTGTCACTGACTGAGATTCAATCCCTGTCAATTACTGAGGCTCAATCCCTGTCACTGACTGAGGGTCAATACCTGTCACTGACTGAGGTTGAATCCCTGTCACTGACTTAGATTCAATTCCTGTCACTGACTTAGATTCAATCCCTGTCACTAACAGAGATTCAATCCCTGTCACTGACCGAGGTTCAATCCCTGTCACTGACTGAGATTCAATCCCTGTCACTGACTGAGGGTCAATCCCTGTCACTGATTGAGATTCAATCCCTGTCACTGACTGAGATCAATCCCTGTCACTGACTGAGATTCAATCCCTGTCACTGACTGAGGTTCAATCCCTGTCACTGACTGAGATTCAATCCCTGTCACTGACTGTGGGTCAATCCCTGTCACTGACTGAGATTCATTCCCTGTCACTGACTGAAGCTCAATCCCTTTCACTGACTCAGGTTCAATCCCTGTCACTGACTGAGATTCAATCCCTGTCACTGACTGAGGTTCAATCCCTGTCACTGACTTAGATTCAATCCCTGTCACTGACTGAGATTCATCGCTATCACAGACAGACGGTCAATCCCTGTCACTGACTGAGATTCATTCCCTGTCACTGACTGAGATTCAATCCCTGTCATTGACTGAAGTTCAATCCCTGTCACTGACTGAGGTTCAATCCCTGTCACTTACTGAGATTGAATCTCTGTCACAAACTGAGGTTCAATCCCTGTCACTGACTGAGATTGAATCTCTGTCACTGTCTGAGGTTCAATCCCTGTCACTGACTGAGGCTCAATCCCTGTCACTGACTGAGATTCAATCCCTGTCAATTACTGAGGCTCAATCCCTGTCACTGACTGAGGGTCAATACCTGTCACTGACTGAGGTTGAATCCCTGTCACTGACTTAGATTCAATCCCTGTCACTAACAGAGATTCAATCCCTGTCACTGACCGAGGTTCAATCCCTGTCATTGACCGAGGTTCAATCCCTGTCACTGACTGAGATTCAATCCCTGTCACTGACTGAGGGTCAATCCCTGTCACTGATTGAGATTCAATCCCTGTCACTGACTGAGATCAATCCCTGTCACTGACTGAGATTCAATCCCTGTCACTGACTGAGGTTCAATCCCTGTCACTGACTGAGATTCAATCCCTGTCACTGACTGTGGGTCAATCCCTGTCACTGATTGAGATTCAATCCCTGTCACTGACTGAGATCAATCCCTGTCACTGACAGAGATTCAATCCCTGTCACTGACTGAGGTTCAATCCCTGTCACTGACTGAGATTCAATCCCTGTCACTGACTGAGGTTCAATCCCTGTCACTGACGGAGGTTCAGTCCCTGTCATTGACTGAGATTCAATCCCTGTCACTGTCTGAGATTCAATCCCTGTCACTAACTTAGTTTCAATCCCTGTCACTGACTGAGATTCAATCCCTGTCACTGACTGAGGATTAATCCCTGTCACTGACTGAGGGTCAATCCCTGTCACTGACTGAGGCTCAATCCCTGTCACTGATTGAGATTCAATCCCTGTCACTGATTGAGGTCCAATCCCTGTCACTGACTGAGGGTCAATCCCTGTCACAGACTGAGATTCAATCCCTGTCACTGACTGAGGATCAATCCCTGTCACTGACTGAGGATCAACCCCTGTCACTGACTGAGGTTTAGTCCCTGTCATGGACTGAGGATCAATCCCTGTCACTGACTGAGATTCAATCCCTGTCACTGACTGAGATTCCATCCCTGTCACTGACTGAGGTTCAGACCCTGTCACTGACTGAGGTTCAATCTCTGTCACTGATTGAGGCTCAATCCCTGTCACTGACTGAGGTTCAATCCTTGTCACTGACTGAGGGACAATCCCTGTCACTGACTGAGGTTCAATCCCTGTCACTGACTGAGGTTCAATCCCTGTCACTGACTGAGGTTCAATCCCTGCCACTGTGTGAGGGTCAATCTCTGTCACTGACAGAGATTCAATCCCTGTCACTGACTGAGGATCAATCCCTGTCACTGATGAGATTCAAACCCTGTCACTGACAGAGATTCAATCCCTGTCACTGTGTGAGGTTCAATCCCTGTCACTGACTGAGATTCAATCTCTGTCACTGACTGAGTGTCAATCCCTGTCACTGACTTAGATTCAATCCCTGTCAATGACTGAGATTCAATCCCTGTCACTGACTGAAGCTCAATCCCTTTCACTGACTGAGGTTCAATCCCTGTCACTGACTGAGATTCAATCCCTGTCATTGACTGAGGTTCAATCCCTGTCACTGACTGTGGTTCAATCCCTGTCACTGACTTAGATTCAATCCCTGTCACTGACTGAGATTCATCGCTATAACAGACAGACGGTCAATCCCTGTCACTGACTGAGATTCATTCCCTGTCACTGACTGAAGCTCAATCCCTTTCACTGACTGAGGTTCAATCCCTGTCACTGAGGGTCAATCCCTGTCACTGACTGAGGATAAATCCCTGTCACTGACTAAGGGTCAATCCCTGTCACTGACTGAGGATCAATCCCTGTCACTGACTGAGGGTCAATCCCTATCACTGACTAAGGATTAATCCCTGTCACTCACTGAGTTTCAATCCCTGTCACTGACTGAGATTCAGTCCCTGTCACTGACTGCGGTTCAATCCCTGTCACTGACTGAGATTCAATCCCTGTCACTGACAGAGATTCAACCCCTGTCGCTGACTGAGCGTCAATCCCTGTCACTTACTGAGATTCAATCCCTGTCACTGACTGAGATTCAATCCCTGTCATTGACTGAAGTTCAATCCCTGTCACTGACTGAGGTTCAATCCCTGTCACTTACTGAGATTGAATCTCTGTCACAAACTGAGGTTCAATCCCTGTCACTGACTGAGATTGAATCTCTGTCACTGTCTGAGGTTCAATCCCTGTCACTGACTGAGGCTCAATCCCTGTCACTGACTGAGATTCAATCCCTGTCAATTACTGAGGCTCAATCCCTGTCACTGACTGAGGGTCAATACCTGTCACTGACTGAGGTTGAATCCCTGTCACTGACTTAGATTCAATTCCTGTCACTGACTTAGATTCAATCCCTGTCACTAACAGAGATTCAATCCCTGTCACTGACCGAGGTTCAATCCCTGTCACTGACTGAGATTCAATCCCTGTCACTGACTGAGGGTCAATCCCTGTCACTGATTGAGATTCAATCCCTGTCACTGACTGAGATCAATCCCTGTCACTGACAGAGATTCAATCCCTGTCACTGACTGAGGTTCAATCCCTGTCACTGACTGAGATTCAATCCCTGTCACTGACTGTGGGTCAATCCCTGTCACTGACTGAGATTCATTCCCTGTCACTGACTGAAGCTCAATCCCTTTCACTGACTCAGGTTCAATCCCTGTCACTGACTGAGATTCAATCCCTGTCACTGACTGAGGTTCAATCCCTGTCACTGACTTAGATTCAATCCCTGTCACTGACTGAGATTCATCGCTATCACAGACAGACGGTCAATCCCTGTCACTGACTGAGATTCATTCCCTGTCACTGACTGAGATTCAATCCCTGTCATTGACTGAAGTTCAATCCCTGTCACTGACTGAGGTTCAATCCCTGTCACTTACTGAGATTGAATCTCTGTCACAAACTGAGGTTCAATCCCTGTCACTGACTGAGATTGAATCTCTGTCACTGTCTGAGGTTCAATCCCTGTCACTGACTGAGGCTCAATCCCTGTCACTGACTGAGATTCAATCCCTGTCAATTACTGAGGCTCAATCCCTGTCACTGACTGAGGGTCAATACCTGTCACTGACTGAGGTTGAATCCCTGTCACTGACTTAGATTCAATCCCTGTCACTAACAGTGATTCAATCCCTGTCACTGACCGAGGTTCAATCCCTGTCATTGACCGAGGTTCAATCCCTGTCACTGACTGAGATTCAATCCCTGTCACTGACTGAGGGTCAATCCCTGTCACTGATTGAGATTCAATCCCTGTCACTGACTGAGATCAATCCCTGTCACTGACTGAGATTCAATCCCTGTCACTGACTGAGGTTCAATCCCTGTCACTGACTGAGATTCAATCCCTGTCACTGACTGTGGGTCAATCCCTGTCACTGATTGAGATTCAATCCCTGTCACTGACTGAGATCAATCCCTGTCACTGACAGAGATTCAATCCCTGTCACTGACTGAGGTTCAATCCCTGTCACTGACTGAGATTCAATCCCTGTCACTGACTGAGGTTCAATCCCTGTCACTGACGGAGGTTCAGTCCCTGTCATTGACTGAGAATCAATCCCTGTCACTGTCTGAGATTCAATCCCTGTCACTAACTTAGTTTCAATCCCTGTCACTGACTGAGATTCAATCCCTGTCACTGACTGAGGATTAATCCCTGTCACTGACTGAGGGTCAATCCCTGTCACTGACTGAGGCTCAATCCCTGTCATTTACTGAGGCTCAATCCCTGTCACTGACTGAGGGTCAATCCCTGTCATTGACTGAGAGTCAATCCCTGTAACTGACTGAGGGTCAATTCCTGTCACTGACTGATGTTGAATACCTGTCACTGACTTAGATTCAATCACTGTCACTGACTGAGATTCAATCCCAATCAAAGACAGAGATTCAGTCCCTGTCACTGACTGCGGTTCAATCCCTGTCACTGACTGATATTCAAACCTTGTCACTGATAGAGATTCAATCCCTGTCACTGACTGAACGTCAATCCCTGTCACTGACAGAGATTCAAACCCTGTCACTGACAGAGATTCAAACCCTGTCACTGACTGAGGTTCATCCCTGTCACAGACAGAGGGTCAATCCCTGTCACTGACTGAGTTTCAATCCCTGTCACTGACTTTGATTCAGTCCCTGTCACTGACTGAGGCTCAATCCCTGTCAATTACTGAGACTCAATCCCTCTCACTTACTGAGGTTCAATCCCTGTCACTGACTGAGGGTCAATCCCTGTCACTGACTGAGGTTCAATCCCTGTCACTGACTGAGATACATTACCTGTCACTGACTGAGGGCCAGTCCCTGTCACTGACTGAGGTTCAATCTCTGTCACTGACTGAGGTTGAATCCCTGTCACTGACTGAGGTTAAATCACTGTCACTGTGTGAGGGTCAATCTCTGTCACTGACAGAGATTCAATCCCTGTCACTGACTGAGGGTCAATCGCTGTCACTGACTGTGATTCAATCCCTGTCACTGTCTGAGGTTCAATCCCTGTCACTGACTGAGATTCAATCTCTGTCACTGACTGAGTGTCAATCCCTGTCACTGACTTAGATTCAATCCCTGTCACTGACTGAGATTCATTCCCTGTCACTGACTGAAGCTCAATCCCTTTCACTGACTGAGGTTCAATCCCTGTCACTGACTGAGATTCAATCCCTGTCATTGACTGAGGTTCAATCCCTGTCACTGACTGAGGTTCAATCCCTGTCACTGACTTAGATTCAATCCCGGTCACTGACTGAGATTCATCGCTATCACAGACAGACGGTCAATCCCTGTCACTGACTGAGATTCATTCCCTGTCACTGACTGAAGCTCAATCCCTTTCACTGACTGAGGTTCAATCCCTGTCACTGACTGAGATTCAATCCCTGTCATTGACTGAGGTTCAATCCCTGTCACTGACTGAGGTTCAATCCCTGTCACTGACTTAGATTCAATCCTTGTCACTGACTGAGATTCATTCCCTGTCACTGACTGAAGCTCAATCTCTTTCACTGACTGAGGTTCAACCCTTGTCACTGAGGGTCAATCCCTGTCACTGACTGAGGATAAATCCCTGTCACTGACTGAGGGTCAATCCCTGTCACTGACTGAGGATCAATCCCTGTCACTGACTGAGGGTCAATCCCTATCACTGACTAAGGATTAATCCCTGTCACTCACTGAGTTTCAATCCCTGTCACTGACTGAGATTCAATCCCTGTCACTGACTGAGATTCAATCCCAGTCAATGACAGAGATTCAGTCCCTGTCACTGACTGCGGTTCAATCCCTGTCACTGACTGAGATTCAATCCCTGTCACTGACAGAGATTCACTCCCTGTCGCTGACTGAGCGTCATTCCCTGTCACTTACTGAGATTCAATCCCTGACACTGACTGAGATTCAATCACTGTCATTGACTGAAGTTCAATCCCTGTCACTGACTGAGGTTCAATCCCTGTCACTTACTGAGATTGAATCTCTGTCACAAACTGAGGTTCAATCCCTGTCACTGACTGAGATTGAATCTCTGTCACTGTCTGAGGTTCAATCCCTGTCACTGACGGAGGCTCAATCCCTGTCACTGACTGAGGCTCAATCCCTGTCAATTACTGAGACTCAATCCCTCTCACTTACTGAGGTTCAATCCCTGTCACTGACTGAGGGTCAACCCCTGTCACTGACCGAGGTTCAATCCCTGTCACTGACTGAGATTCAATCCCTGTCACTGACTGAGGGTCAATCCCTGTCACTGACTGAGATTCAATCCCTGTCACTGACTGAGATTAAATTCCTGTCACTGACCGAGAGTCAATCCCTGTCACTGACTGAGATTCAATCCCTGTCACTGACTGAGGATCAATCCCTGTCACTGACTGAGATTCCATCCCTGTCACTGACTGAGGTTCAGACCCTGTCACTGACTGAGGTTCAATCTCTGTCACAGATTGAGGATCAATCCCTGTCACTGATAGGGTCAATTCATTTCACTGACTGAGGTTCAATCCCTGTCACTGACTGAGGGACAATCCCTATCACTGACTGAGGTTCAATCCCTGTCACTGACTGAGGATCAAACCCTGTCACTGACTGAGATTCAATCCCTGTCACTGACTGAGGTTCAATCCCTGTCACTGACTGAGATTCAATCCCTGTCACTGACTGAGGGTCAATCCCTGGCACTGACTAAGAATCAATCCCTGTCACTGACTGAGATTGAATCCCTGTCACTGACTGAGATTCAATCCCTGTCACTGATTGAGATTCAATCCCTGTCACTGACTGAGATTCAATCCCTCTCACTGATTGAGGTCCAATCCCTGTCACTGACTGAGGGTCAATCCCTGTCACTGACTGAAATTCAATCCCTGTCACTGACTTAGGATCAATCCCTGTCACTGACTGAGGATCAACCCCTGTCACAGAATGAGGTTTAGTCCCTGTCACGGACTGAGGATCAATCCCTGTCACTGACTGAGATTCAATCCCTGACACTGACTGAGGGTCAATCCCTGTCACTGACTGAGATTCAATCCCTGTCACTGACTGAGGTTCAGACCCTGTCACTGACTGAGGTTCAATCTCTGTCACTGATTGAGGCTCAATCCCTGTCACTGACTGAGATTCAATCCCTGTCACTGACTGAGGATCAATCCCTGTCACTGACTGAGATTCAATCCCTGTCACTGACTGAGGTTCAATCCCTGTCACTGACTAGGGATTAATCCCTGTACCTCACTGAGTTTCAATCCCTGTCACTGACTGAGATTCAATCCCTGTCACTGACTGCGATTCAATCCCAGTCAATGACAGAGATTCAATCCCTGTCACTGACTGAGGATCAATCCCTGTCACTGACTGAGATTCAAACCCTGTCACTGACAGAGATTCAATCCCTGTCACTGTCTGAGGTTCAATCCCTGTCACTGACTGAGATTCAATCTCTGTCACTGACTGAGTGTCAATCCCTGTCACTGACTTCGATTCAATCCCTGTCAATGACTGAGATTCAATCCCTGTCATTGACTGAGAGACATAACCTTTATCTCAGACAGACGGTCAATCCCTGTCACTGACTGAGATTCATTCCCTGTCACTGACTGAAGCTCAATCCCTTTCACTGACTGAGGTTCAATCCCTGTCACTGACTGAGATTCAATCCCTGTCATTGACTGAGGTTCAATCCCTGTCACTGACATAGATTCAATCCCTGTCACTGACTGAGATTCATTGCTATCACAGACAGACGGTCAATCCCTGTCACTGACTGAGATTCATTCCCTGTCACTGACTGAAGCTCAATCCCTTTCACTGACTGAGTGTCAATCCCTGTCACTGAGGGTCAATCCCTGTCACTGACTGAGGATAAATCCCTGTCACTGACTGAGGGTCAATCCCTGTCACTGACTGAGGATCAATCCCTGTCACTGACTGAGGGTCAATCCCTGTCACTGACTGAGGATCAATCCCTGTCACTGACTGAGGGTCAATCCCTGTCACTGACTGAGATTCAATCCCTGTCACTGACTGAGGATCAATCCCTGTCACTGACTGAGATTCCATCCCTGTCACTGACTGAGGTTCAGAACCTGTCACTGACTGAGGTTCAATCTCTGTCACTGATTGAGGCTCAATCCCTGTCACTGATAGGGTCAATCCAGTTCACTGACTGAGGTTCAATCCCTGTCACTGACTGAGGGACAATCCCTGTCACTGACTGAGGATCAATCCCTGTCACTGACTGAGGATCAATCCCTGTCACTGACTGAGATTCAATCCCTGTCACCGACTGAGGTTCAATCCCTGTCACTGACTGAGATTCATTCCCTGTCACTGACTGAGGGTCAATCCCTGGCACTGACTGAGATTCAATCCCTGTCACTGACTGAGATTGAATCCCTGTCACTGACTGAGATTGAATCCCTGTCACTGACTGAGATTCAATCCCTGTCACTGATTGAGATTCAATCCCTGTCACTGATTGAGGTCCAATCCCTGTCACTGACTGAGGGTCAATCCCTGTCACAGACTGAGATTCAATCCCTGTCACTGACTGAGGATCAATCCCTGTCACTGACTGAGGATCAACCCCTGTCACTGACTGAGGTTTAGTCCCTGTCATGGACTGAGGATCAATCCCTGTCACTGACTGAGATTCAATCCCTGTCACTGACTGAGATTCCATCCCTGTCACTGACTGAGGTTCAATCTCTGTCACTGATTGAGGCTCAATCCCTGTCACTGACTGAGGTTCAATCCTTGTCACTGACTGAGGGACAATCCCTGTCACTGACTGAGGTTCAATCCCTGTCACTGACTGAGGTTCAATCCCTGTCACTGACTGAGGTTCAATCCCTGCCACAGTGTGAGGGTCAATCTCTGTCACTGACAGAGATTCAATCCCTGTCACTGTCTGAGGTTCAATCCCTGTCACTGACTGAGATTCAATCTCTGTCACTGACTGAGTGTCAATCCCTGTCACTGACTTAGATTCAATCCCTGTCAATGACTGAGATTCAATCCCTGTCACTGACTGAAGCTCAATCCCTTTCACTGACTGAGGTTCAATCCCTGTCACTGACTGAGATTCAATCCCTGTCATTGACTGAGGTTCAATCCCTGTCACTGACTGTGGTTCAATCCCTGTCACTGACTTAGATTCAATCCCTGTCACTGACTGAGATTCATCGCTATAACAGACAGACGGTCAATCCCTGTCACTGACTGAGATTCATTCCCTGTCACTGACTGAAGCTCAATCCCTTTCACTGACTGAGGTTCAATCCCTGTCACTGAGGGTCAATCCCTGTCACTGACTGAGGATAAATCCCTGTCACTGACTAAGGGTCAATCCCTGTCACTGACTGAGGATCAATCCCTGTCACTGACTGAGGGTCAATCCCTATCACTGACTAAGGATTAATCCCTGTCACTCACTGAGTTTCAATCCCTGTCACTGACTGAGATTCAATCCCTGTCACTGACTGAGATTCAATCCCAGTCAATGACAGAGATTCAGTCCCTGTCACTGACTGCGGTTCAATCCCTGTCGCTGACTGAGCGTCAATCCCTGTCACTTACTGAGATTCAATCCCTGTCACTGACTGAGATTCAATCCCTGTCATTGACTGAAGTTCAATCCCTGTCACTGACTGAGGTTCAATCCCTGTCACTTACTGAGATTGAATCTCTGTCACAAACTGAGGTTCAATCCCTGTCACTGACTGAGATTGAATCTCTGTCACTGTCTGAGGTTCAATCCCTGTCACTGACTGAGGCTCAATCCCTGTCACTGACTGAGATTCAATCCCTGTCAATTACTGAGGCTCAATCCCTGTCACTGACTGAGGGTCAATACCTGTCACTGACTGAGGTTGAATCCCTGTCACTGACTTAGATTCAATTCCTGTCACTGACTTAGATTCAATCCCTGTCACTAACAGAGATTCAATCCCTGTCACTGACCGAGGTTCAATCCCTGTCACTGACTGAGATTCAATCCCTGTCACTGACTGAGGGTCAATCCCTGTCACTGATTGAGATTCAATCCCTGTCACTGACTGAGATCAATCCCTGTCACTGACAGAGATTCAATCCCTGTCACTGACTGAGGTTCAATCCCTGTCACTGACTGAGATTCAATCCCTGTCACTGACTGTGGGTCAATCCCTGTCACTGACTGAGATTCATTCCCTGTCACTGACTGAAGCTCAATCCCTTTCACTGACTCAGGTTCAATCCCTGTCACTGACTGAGATTCAATCCCTGTCACTGACTGAGGTTCAATCCCTGTCACTGACGGAGGTTCAGTCCCTGTCATTGACTGAGATTCAATCCCTGTCACTGACTGAGATTCAATCCCTGTCACTGATTGAGATTCAATCCCTGTCACTGATTGAGGTCCAATCCCTGTCACTGACTGAGGGTCAATCCCTGTCACAGACTGAGATTCAATCCCTGTCACTGACTGAGGATCAATCCCTGTCACTGACTGAGGATCAACCCCTGTCACTGACTGAGGTTTAGTCCCTGTCATGGACTGAGGATCAATCCCTGTCACTGACTGAGATTCAATCCCTGTCACTGACTGAGATTCCATCCCTGTCACTGACTGAGGTTCAGACCCTGTCACTGACTGAGGTTCAATCTCTGTCACTGATTGAGGCTCAATCCCTGTCACTGACTGAGGTTCAATCCTTGTCACTGACTGAGGGACAATCCCTGTCACTGACTGAGGTTCAATCCCTGTCACTGACTGAGGTTCAATCCCTGTCACTGACTGAGGTTCAATCCCTGCCACTGTGTGAGGGTCAATCTCTGTCACTGACTGAGATTCAATCCCTGTCACTGACTGAGGATCAATCCCTGTCACTGATGAGATTCAAACCCTGTCACTGACAGAGATTCAATCCCTGTCACTGTCTGAGGTTCAATCCCTGTCACTGACTGAGATTCAATCTCTGTCACTGACTGAGTGTCAATCCCTGTCACTGACTTAGATTCAATCCCTGTCAATGACTGGGATTCAATCCCTGTCACTGACTGAAGCTCAATCCCTTTCACTGACTGAGGTTCAATCCCTGTCACTGACTGAGATTCAATCCCTGTCATTGACTGAGGTTCAATCCCTGTCACTGACTGTGGTTCAATCCCTGTCACTGACTTAGATTCAATCCCTGTCACTGACTGAGATTCATCGCTATAACAGACAGACGGTCAATCCCTGTCACTGACTGAGATTCATTCCCTGTCACTGACTGAAGCTCAATCCCTTTCACTGACTGAGGTTCAATCCCTGTCACTGACTGAGGTTCAATCCCTGTCACTGACTTAGATTCAATCCCTGTCACTGACTGAGATTCATCGCTATCACAGACAGACGGTCAATCCCTGTCACTGACTGAGATTCATTCCCTGTCACTGACTGAGATTCAATCCCTGTCATTGACTGAAGTTCAATCCCTGTCACTGACTGAGGTTCAATCCCTGTCACTTACTGAGATTGAATCTCTGTCACAAACTGAGGTTCAATCCCTGTCACTGACTGAGATTGAATCTCTGTCACTGTCTGAGGTTCAATCCCTGTCACTGACTGAGGCTCAATCCCTGTCACTGACTGAGATTCAATCCCTGTCAATTACTGAGGCTCAATCCCTGTCACTGACTGAGGGTCAATACCTGTCACTGACTGAGGTTGAATCCCTGTCACTGACTTAGATTCAATCCCTGTCACTAACAGAGATTCAATCCCTGTCACTGACCGAGGTTCAATCCCTGTCATTGACCGAGGTTCAATCCCTGTCACTGACTGAGATTCAATCCCTGTCACTGACTGAGGGTCAATCCCTGTCACTGATTGAGATTCAATCCCTGTCACTGACTGAGATCAATCCCTGTCACTGACTGAGATTCAATCCCTGTCACTGACTGAGGTTCAATCCCTGTCACTGACTGAGATTCAATCCCTGTCACTGACTGTGGGTCAATCCCTGTCACTGATTGAGATTCAATCCCTGTCACTGACTGAGATCAATCCCTGTCACTGACAGAGATTCAATCCCTGTCACTGACTGAGGTTCAATCCCTGTCACTGACTGAGATTCAATCCCTGTCACTGACTGAGGTTCAATCCCTGTCACTGACGGAGGTTCAGTCCCTGTCATTGACTGAGATTCAATCCCTGTCACTGTCTGAGATTCAATCCCTGTCACTAACTTAGTTTCAATCCCTGTCACTGACTGAGATTCAATCCCTGTCACTGACTGAGGATTAATCCCTGTCACTGACTGAGGGTCAATCCCTGTCACTGACTGAGGCTCAATCCCTGTCACTGATTGAGATTCAATCCCTGTCACTGATTGAGGTCCAATCCCTGTCACTGACTGAGGGTCAATCCCTGTCACAGACTGAGATTCAATCCCTGTCACTGACTGAGGATCAATCCCTGTCACTGACTGAGGATCAACCCCTGTCACTGACTGAGGTTTAGTCCCTGTCATGGACTGAGGATCAATCCCTGTCACTGACTGAGATTCAATCCCTGTCACTGACTGAGATTCCATCCCTGTCACTGACTGAGGTTCAGACCCTGTCACTGACTGAGGTTCAATCTGTGTCACTGATTGAGGCTCAATCCCTGTCACTGACTGAGGTTCAATCCTTGTCACTGACTGAGGGACAATCCCTGTCACTGACTGAGGTTCAATCCCTGTCACTGACTGAGGTTCAATCCCTGTCACTGACTGAGGTTCAATCCCTGCCACTGTGTGAGGGTCAATCTCTGTCACTGACAGAGATTCAATCCCTGTCACTGACTGAGGATCAATCCCTGTCACTGATGAGATTCAAACCCTGTCACTGACAGAGATTCAATCCCTGTCACTGTGTGAGGTTCAATCCCTGTCACTGACTGAGATTCAATCTCTGTCACTGACTGAGTGTCAATCCCTGTCACTGACTTAGATTCAATCCCTGTCAATGACTGAGATTCAATCCCTGTCACTGACTGAAGCTCAATCCCTTTCACTGACTGAGGTTCAATCCCTGTCACTGACTGAGATTCAATCCCTGTCATTGACTGAGGTTCAATCCCTGTCACTGACTGTGGTTCAATCCCTGTCACTGACTTAGATTCAATCCCTGTCACTGACTGAGATTCATCGCTATAACAGACAGACGGTCAATCCCTGTCACTGACTGAGATTCATTCCCTGTCACTGACTGAAGCTCAATCCCTTTCACTGACTGAGGTTCAATCCCTGTCACTGAGGGTCAATCCCTGTCACTGACTGAGGATAAATCCCTGTCACTGACTAAGGGTCAATCCCTGTCACTGACTGAGGATCAATCCCTGTCACTGACTGAGGGTCAATCCCTATCACTGACTAAGGATTAATCCCTGTCACTCACTGAGTTTCAATCCCTGTCACTGACTGAGATTCAGTCCCTGTCACTGACTGCGGTTCAATCCCTGTCACTGACTGAGATTCAATCCCTGTCACTGACAGAGATTCAACCCCTGTCGCTGACTGAGCGTCAATCCCTGTCACTTACTGAGATTCAATCCCTGTCACTGACTGAGATTCAATCCCTGTCATTGACTGAAGTTCAATCCCTGTCACTGACTGAGGTTCAATCCCTGTCACTTACTGAGATTGAATCTCTGTCACAAACTGAGGTTCAATCCCTGTCACTGACTGAGATTGAATCTCTGTCACTGTCTGAGGTTCAATCCCTGTCACTGACTGAGGCTCAATCCCTGTCACTGACTGAGATTCAATCCCTGTCAATTACTGAGGCTCAATCCCTGTCACTGACTGAGGGTCAATACCTGTCACTGACTGAGGTTGAATCCCTGTCACTGACTTAGATTCAATTCCTGTCACTGACTTAGATTCAATCCCTGTCACTAACAGAGATTCAATCCCTGTCACTGACCGAGGTTCAATCCCTGTCACTGACTGAGATTCAATCCCTGTCACTGACTGAGGGTCAATCCCTGTCACTGATTGAGATTCAATCCCTGTCACTGACTGAGATCAATCCCTGTCACTGACAGAGATTCAATCCCTGTCACTGACTGAGGTTCAATCCCTGTCACTGACTGAGATTCAATCCCTGTCACTGACTGTGGGTCAATCCCTGTCACTGACTGAGATTCATTCCCTGTCACTGACTGAAGCTCAATCCCTTTCACTGACTCAGGTTCAATCCCTGTCACTGACTGAGATTCAATCCCTGTCACTGACTGAGGTTCAATCCCTGTCACTGACTTAGATTCAATCCCTGTCACTGACTGAGATTCATCGCTATCACAGACAGACGGTCAATCCCTGTCACTGACTGAGATTCATTCCCTGTCACTGACTGAGATTCAATCCCTGTCATTGACTGAAGTTCAATCCCTGTCACTGACTGAGGTTCAATCCCTGTCACTTACTGAGATTGAATCTCTGTCACAAACTGAGGTTCAATCCCTGTCACTGACTGAGATTGAATCTCTGTCACTGTCTGAGGTTCAATCCCTGTCACTGACTGAGGCTCAATCCCTGTCACTGACTGAGATTCAATCCCTGTCAATTACTGAGGCTCAATCCCTGTCACTGACTGAGGGTCAATACCTGTCACTGACTGAGGTTGAATCCCTGTCACTGACTTAGATTCAATCCCTGTCACTAACAGTGATTCAATCCCTGTCACTGACCGAGGTTCAATCCCTGTCATTGACCGAGGTTCAATCCCTGTCACTGACTGAGATTCAATCCCTGTCACTGACTGAGGGTCAATCCCTGTCACTGATTGAGATTCAATCCCTGTCACTGACTGAGATCAATCCCTGTCACTGACTGAGATTCAATCCCTGTCACTGACTGAGGTTCAATCCCTGTCACTGACTGAGATTCAATCCCTGTCACTGACTGTGGGTCAATCCCTGTCACTGATTGAGATTCAATCCCTGTCACTGACTGAGATCAATCCCTGTCACTGACAGAGATTCAATCCCTGTCACTGACTGAGGTTCAATCCCTGTCACTGACTGAGATTCAATCCCTGTCACTGACTGAGGTTCAATCCCTGTCACTGACGGAGGTTCAGTCCCTGTCATTGACTGAGAATCAATCCCTGTCA
Organism: Chiloscyllium plagiosum; assembly: GCF_037043375.1. Lineage (NCBI taxonomy): Eukaryota > Metazoa > Chordata > Chondrichthyes > Orectolobiformes > Hemiscylliidae > Chiloscyllium > Chiloscyllium plagiosum. The sequence goes on along the minus strand of NW_028270180.1, from coordinate 92,960,293 downwards.
CTGTCTGAGATTCAATCCCTGTCACTAACTTAGTTTCAATCCCTGTCACTGACTGAGATTCAATCCCTGTCACTGACTGAGGATTAATCCCTGTCACTGACTGAGGGTCAATCCCTGTCACTGACTGAGGCTCAATCCCTGTCATTTACTGAGGCTCAATCCCTGTCACTGACTGAGGGTCAATCCCTGTCATTGACTGAGAGTCAATCCCTGTAACTGACTGAGGGTCAATTCCTGTCACTGACTGATGTTGAATACCTGTCACTGACTTAGATTCAATCACTGTCACTGACTGAGATTCAATCCCAATCAAAGACAGAGATTCAGTCCCTGTCACTGACTGCGGTTCAATCCCTGTCACTGACTGATATTCAAACCTTGTCACTGATAGAGATTCAATCCCTGTCACTGACTGAACGTCAATCCCTGTCACTGACAGAGATTCAAACCCTGTCACTGACAGAGATTCAAACCCTGTCACTGACTGAGGTTCATCCCTGTCACAGACAGAGGGTCAATCCCTGTCACTGACTGAGTTTCAATCCCTGTCACTGACTTTGATTCAGTCCCTGTCACTGACTGAGGCTCAATCCCTGTCAATTACTGAGACTCAATCCCTCTCACTTACTGAGGTTCAATCCCTGTCACTGACTGAGGGTCAATCCCTGTCACTGACTGAGGTTCAATCCCTGTCACTGACTGAGATACATTACCTGTCACTGACTGAGGGCCAGTCCCTGTCACTGACTGAGGTTCAATCTCTGTCACTGACTGAGGTTGAATCCCTGTCACTGACTGAGGTTAAATCACTGTCACTGTGTGAGGGTCAATCTCTGTCACTGACAGAGATTCAATCCCTGTCACTGACTGAGGGTCAATCGCTGTCACTGACTGTGATTCAATCCCTGTCACTGTCTGAGGTTCAATCCCTGTCACTGACTGAGATTCAATCTCTGTCACTGACTGAGTGTCAATCCCTGTCACTGACTTAGATTCAATCCCTGTCACTGACTGAGATTCATTCCCTGTCACTGACTGAAGCTCAATCCCTTTCACTGACTGAGGTTCAATCCCTGTCACTGACTGAGATTCAATCCCTGTCATTGACTGAGGTTCAATCCCTGTCACTGACTGAGGTTCAATCCCTGTCACTGACTTAGATTCAATCCCGGTCACTGACTGAGATTCATCGCTATCACAGACAGACGGTCAATCCCTGTCACTGACTGAGATTCATTCCCTGTCACTGACTGAAGCTCAATCCCTTTCACTGACTGAGGTTCAATCCCTGTCACTGACTGAGATTCAATCCCTGTCATTGACTGAGGTTCAATCCCTGTCACTGACTGAGGTTCAATCCCTGTCACTGACTTAGATTCAATCCTTGTCACTGACTGAGATTCATTCCCTGTCACTGACTGAAGCTCAATCTCTTTCACTGACTGAGGTTCAACCCTTGTCACTGAGGGTCAATCCCTGTCACTGACTGAGGATAAATCCCTGTCACTGACTGAGGGTCAATCCCTGTCACTGACTGAGGATCAATCCCTGTCACTGACTGAGGGTCAATCCCTATCACTGACTAAGGATTAATCCCTGTCACTCACTGAGTTTCAATCCCTGTCACTGACTGAGATTCAATCCCTGTCACTGACTGAGATTCAATCCCAGTCAATGACAGAGATTCAGTCCCTGTCACTGACTGCGGTTCAATCCCTGTCACTGACTGAGATTCAATCCCTGTCACTGACAGAGATTCACTCCCTGTCGCTGACTGAGCGTCATTCCCTGTCACTTACTGAGATTCAATCCCTGACACTGACTGAGATTCAATCACTGTCATTGACTGAAGTTCAATCCCTGTCACTGACTGAGGTTCAATCCCTGTCACTTACTGAGATTGAATCTCTGTCACAAACTGAGGTTCAATCCCTGTCACTGACTGAGATTGAATCTCTGTCACTGTCTGAGGTTCAATCCCTGTCACTGACGGAGGCTCAATCCCTGTCACTGACTGAGGCTCAATCCCTGTCAATTACTGAGACTCAATCCCTCTCACTTACTGAGGTTCAATCCCTGTCACTGACTGAGGGTCAACCCCTGTCACTGACCGAGGTTCAATCCCTGTCACTGACTGAGATTCAATCCCTGTCACTGACTGAGGGTCAATCCCTGTCACTGACTGAGATTCAATCCCTGTCACTGACTGAGATTAAATTCCTGTCACTGACCGAGAGTCAATCCCTGTCACTGACTGAGATTCAATCCCTGTCACTGACTGAGGATCAATCCCTGTCACTGACTGAGATTCCATCCCTGTCACTGACTGAGGTTCAGACCCTGTCACTGACTGAGGTTCAATCTCTGTCACAGATTGAGGATCAATCCCTGTCACTGATAGGGTCAATTCATTTCACTGACTGAGGTTCAATCCCTGTCACTGACTGAGGGACAATCCCTATCACTGACTGAGGTTCAATCCCTGTCACTGACTGAGGATCAAACCCTGTCACTGACTGAGATTCAATCCCTGTCACTGACTGAGGTTCAATCCCTGTCACTGACTGAGATTCAATCCCTGTCACTGACTGAGGGTCAATCCCTGGCACTGACTAAGAATCAATCCCTGTCACTGACTGAGATTGAATCCCTGTCACTGACTGAGATTCAATCCCTGTCACTGATTGAGATTCAATCCCTGTCACTGACTGAGATTCAATCCCTCTCACTGATTGAGGTCCAATCCCTGTCACTGACTGAGGGTCAATCCCTGTCACTGACTGAAATTCAATCCCTGTCACTGACTTAGGATCAATCCCTGTCACTGACTGAGGATCAACCCCTGTCACAGAATGAGGTTTAGTCCCTGTCACGGACTGAGGATCAATCCCTGTCACTGACTGAGATTCAATCCCTGACACTGACTGAGGGTCAATCCCTGTCACTGACTGAGATTCAATCCCTGTCACTGACTGAGGTTCAGACCCTGTCACTGACTGAGGTTCAATCTCTGTCACTGATTGAGGCTCAATCCCTGTCACTGACTGAGATTCAATCCCTGTCACTGACTGAGGATCAATCCCTGTCACTGACTGAGATTCAATCCCTGTCACTGACTGAGGTTCAATCCCTGTCACTGACTAGGGATTAATCCCTGTACCTCACTGAGTTTCAATCCCTGTCACTGACTGAGATTCAATCCCTGTCACTGACTGCGATTCAATCCCAGTCAATGACAGAGATTCAATCCCTGTCACTGACTGAGGATCAATCCCTGTCACTGACTGAGATTCAAACCCTGTCACTGACAGAGATTCAATCCCTGTCACTGTCTGAGGTTCAATCCCTGTCACTGACTGAGATTCAATCTCTGTCACTGACTGAGTGTCAATCCCTGTCACTGACTTCGATTCAATCCCTGTCAATGACTGAGATTCAATCCCTGTCATTGACTGAGAGACATAACCTTTATCTCAGACAGACGGTCAATCCCTGTCACTGACTGAAGCTCAATCCCTTTCACTGACTGAGGTTCAATCCCTGTCACTGACTGAGATTCAATCCCTGTCATTGACTGAGGTTCAATCCCTGTCACTGACATAGATTCAATCCCTGTCACTGACTGAGATTCATTGCTATCACAGACAGACGGTCAATCCCTGTCACTGACTGAGATTCATTCCCTGTCACTGACTGAAGCTCAATCCCTTTCACTGACTGAGTGTCAATCCCTGTCACTGAGGGTCAATCCCTGTCACTGACTGAGGATAAATCCCTGTCACTGACTGAGGGTCAATCCCTGTCACTGACTGAGGATCAATCCCTGTCACTGACTGAGGGTCAATCCCTGTCACTGACTGAGGATCAATCCCTGTCACTGACTGAGGGTCAATCCCTGTCACTGACTGAGATTCAATCCCTGTCACTGACTGAGGATCAATCCCTGTCACTGACTGAGATTCCATCCCTGTCACTGACTGAGGTTCAGAACCTGTCACTGACTGAGGTTCAATCTCTGTCACTGATTGAGGCTCAATCCCTGTCACTGATAGGGTCAATCCAGTTCACTGACTGAGGTTCAATCCCTGTCACTGACTGAGGGACAATCCCTGTCACTGACTGAGGATCAATCCCTGTCACTGACTGAGGATCAATCCCTGTCACTGACTGAGATTCAATCCCTGTCACCGACTGAGGTTCAATCCCTGTCACTGACTGAGATTCAATCCCTGTCACTGACTGAGGGTCAATCCCTGGCACTGACTGAGATTCAATCCCTGTCACTGACTGAGATTGAATCCCTGTCACTGACTGAGATTGAATCCCTGTCACTGACTGAGATTCAATCCCTGTCACTGATTGAGATTCAATCCCTGTCACTGATTGAGGTCCAATCCCTGTCACTGACTGAGGGTCAATCCCTGTCACAGACTGAGATTCAATCCCTGTCACTGACTGAGGATCAATCCCTGTCACTGACTGAGGATCAACCCCTGTCACTGACTGAGGTTTAGTCCCTGTCATGGACTGAGGATCAATCCCTGTCACTGACTGAGATTCAATCCCTGTCACTGACTGAGATTCCATCCCTGTCACTGACTGAGGTTCAATCTCTGTCACTGATTGAGGCTCAATCCCTGTCACTGACTGAGGTTCAATCCTTGTCACTGACTGAGGGACAATCCCTGTCACTGACTGAGGTTCAATCCCTGTCACTGACTGAGGTTCAATCCCTGTCACTGACTGAGGTTCAATCCCTGCCACAGTGTGAGGGTCAATCTCTGTCACTGACAGAGATTCAATCCCTGTCACTGTCTGAGGTTCAATCCCTGTCACTGACTGAGATTCAATCTCTGTCACTGACTGAGTGTCAATCCCTGTCACTGACTTAGATTCAATCCCTGTCAATGACTGAGATTCAATCCCTGTCACTGACTGAAGCTCAATCCCTTTCACTGACTGAGGTTCAATCCCTGTCACTGACTGAGATTCAATCCCTGTCATTGACTGAGGTTCAATCCCTGTCACTGACTGTGGTTCAATCCCTGTCACTGACTTAGATTCAATCCCTGTCACTGACTGAGATTCATCGCTATAACAGACAGACGGTCAATCCCTGTCACTGACTGAGATTCATTCCCTGTCACTGACTGAAGCTCAATCCCTTTCACTGACTGAGGTTCAATCCCTGTCACTGAGGGTCAATCCCTGTCACTGACTGAGGATAAATCCCTGTCACTGACTAAGGGTCAATCCCTGTCACTGACTGAGGATCAATCCCTGTCACTGACTGAGGGTCAATCCCTATCACTGACTAAGGATTAATCCCTGTCACTCACTGAGTTTCAATCCCTGTCACTGACTGAGATTCAATCCCTGTCACTGACTGAGATTCAATCCCAGTCAATGACAGAGATTCAGTCCCTGTCACTGACTGCGGTTCAATCCCTGTCGCTGACTGAGCGTCAATCCCTGTCACTTACTGAGATTCAATCCCTGTCACTGACTGAGATTCAATCCCTGTCATTGACTGAAGTTCAATCCCTGTCACTGACTGAGGTTCAATCCCTGTCACTTACTGAGATTGAATCTCTGTCACAAACTGAGGTTCAATCCCTGTCACTGACTGAGATTGAATCTCTGTCACTGTCTGAGGTTCAATCCCTGTCACTGACTGAGGCTCAATCCCTGTCACTGACTGAGATTCAATCCCTGTCAATTACTGAGGCTCAATCCCTGTCACTGACTGAGGGTCAATACCTGTCACTGACTGAGGTTGAATCCCTGTCACTGACTTAGATTCAATTCCTGTCACTGACTTAGATTCAATCCCTGTCACTAACAGAGATTCAATCCCTGTCACTGACCGAGGTTCAATCCCTGTCACTGACTGAGATTCAATCCCTGTCACTGACTGAGGGTCAATCCCTGTCACTGATTGAGATTCAATCCCTGTCACTGACTGAGATCAATCCCTGTCACTGACAGAGATTCAATCCCTGTCACTGACTGAGGTTCAATCCCTGTCACTGACTGAGATTCAATCCCTGTCACTGACTGTGGGTCAATCCCTGTCACTGACTGAGATTCATTCCCTGTCACTGACTGAAGCTCAATCCCTTTCACTGACTCAGGTTCAATCCCTGTCACTGACTGAGATTCAATCCCTGTCACTGACTGAGGTTCAATCCCTGTCACTGACGGAGGTTCAGTCCCTGTCATTGACTGAGATTCAATCCCTGTCACTGACTGAGATTCAATCCCTGTCACTAACTTAGTTTCAATCCCTGTCACTGACTGAGATTCAATCCCTGTCACTGACTGAGGATTAATCCCTGTCACTGACTGAGGGTCAATCCCTGTCACTGACTGAGGCTCAATCCCTGTCATTTACTGAGGCTCAATCCCTGTCACTGACTGAGTGTCAATCCCTGTCATTGACTGAGAGTCAATCCCTGTCACTGACTGATATTCAAACCTTGTCACTGACAGAGATTCAATCCCTGTCACTGACTGAACGTCAATCCCTGTCACTGACAGAGATTCAAACCCTGTCACTGACAGAGATTCAAACCCTGTCACTGACTGAGGTTCATCCCTGTCACAGACAGAGGGTCAATCCCTGTCACTGACTGAGTTTTAATGGCTGTCACTGACTTTGATTCAGTCCCTGTCACTGACTGAGATTAATCCCTATCACAGACAGACGGTCAATCCCTGTCACTGACTGAGATTCATTACCTGTCACTGACTGAAGCTCAATCCCTGTCACTGACTGAGGTTCAATCCCTGTCACTGACTGAGGGCCAGTCCCTGTCACTGACTGAGGTTCAATCCCTGTCACTGACTGAGGTTGAATCCCTGTCACTGACTGAGGTTAAATCACTGTCACTGTGTGAGGGTCAATCTCTGTCACTGACAGAGATTCAATCCCTGTCACTGACTGAGGGTCAATCCCTGTCACTGACTGTGATTCAATCCCTGTCACTGACTGAGATTCAATCCCTGTCACTGTCTGAGGTTCAATCCCTGTCACTGACTGAGATTCAATCTCTGTCACTGACTGAGTGTCAATCCCTGTCACTGACTTAGATTCAATCCCTGTCAATGACTGAGATTCAATCCCTGTCACTGACTGAGATTCATCCCTATCACAGACAGACGGTCAATCCCTGTCACTGACTGAGATTCATTCCCTGTCACTGACTGAAGCTCAATCCCTTTCACTGACTGAGGTTCAATCCCTGTCACTGACTGAGATTCAATCCCTGTCATTGACTGAGGTTCAATCCCTGTCACTGACTGAGATTCATCGCTATCACAGACAGACGGTCAATCCCTGTCACTGACTGAGATTCATTCCCTGTCACTGACTGAAGCTCAATCTCTTTCACTGACTGAGGTTCAATCCCTGTCACTGAGGGTCAATCCCTGTCACTGACTGAGGATAAATCCCTGTCACTGACTGAGGGTCAATCCCTGTCACTGACTGAGGATCAATACCTGTCACTGACTGAGGGTCAATCCCTATCACTGACTAAGGATTAATCCCTGTCACTCAGTGAGTTTCAATCCCTGTCACTGACTGAGATTCAATCCCTGTCACTGACTGAGATTCAATCCCAGTCAATGACAGAGATTCAGTCCCTGTCACTGACTGCGGTTCAATCCCTGTCACTGACTTAGATTCAATCCCTGTCACTGACAGAGATTCAATCCCTGTCGCTGACTGAGCGTCAATCCCTGTCACTTACTGAGATTCAATCCCTGTCACTGACTGAGGTTCAATCCCTGTCACTTACTGAGATTGAATCTCTGTCACAGACTGAGGTTCAATCTCTGTCACTGACTGAGATTGAATCTCTGTCACTGTCTGAGGTTCAATCCCTGTCACTGACTGAGGCTCAATCCCTGTCACTGACTGAGGCTCAATCCCTGTCAATTACTGAGACTCAATCCCTCTCACCTATTGAGGTTCAATCCCTGTCACTGACCGAGGGTCAATCCCTGTCACTGACTGAGGTTTAATCCCTGTCACTGACTGAGATTCAATCCCTGTCACTGACCGAGGGTCAATCCCTGTCACTGACTGAGCTTAAATCCCTGTCACTGACTGAGGATCAATCCCTGTCACTGACTGAGATTCCATCCCTGTCACTGACTGAGGTTCAGACCCTGTCACTGACTGAGGTTCAATCTCTGTCACAGATTGAGGATCAATCCCTGTCACTGATAGGGTCAATACATTTCACTGACTGAGGTTCAATCCCTGTCACTGACTGAGGGACAATCCCTGTCACTGACTGAGGTTCAATCCCTGTCACTGACTGAGGATCAATCCCTGTCACTGACTGAGATTCAATCCCTGTCACTGACTGAGGTTCAATCCCTGTCACTGACTGAGATTCAATCCCTGTCACTGACTGAGGGTCAATCCCTGGTACTGACTGAGATTCAATCCCTGTCACTGACTGAGATTGAATCCCTGTCACTGACTGAGATTCAATCCCTGTCACTGATTGAGATTCAATCCGTCACTGACTGAGATTCAATCCCTCTCACTGATTGAGGTCCAATCCCTGTCACTGACTGAGGGTCAATCCCTGTCACTGACTGAAATTCAATCCCTGTCACTGACTTAGGATCAATCCCTGTCACGGACTGAGGATCAATCCCTGTCACTGACTGAGATTCAATCCCTGACACTGACTGAGGGTCAATCCATTTCACTGACTGAGATTCAATCCCTGTCACTGACTGAGATTGAATCCCTGTCACTGACTGAGATTCAATCCCTGTCACTGACTGAGGATCAATCCCTGTCACTGACTGAGGTTCAATCCCTGTCACTGACTAGGGATTAATCCCTGTCACTCACTGTGTTTCAATCCCTGTCACTGACTGAGATTCAATCCCTGTCACTGACTGAGATTCAATCCGTCACTGACTGAGATTCAATCCCTCTCACTGATTGAGGTCCAATCCCTGTCACTGACTGAGGGTCAATCCCTGTCACTGACTGAAATTCAATCCCTGTCACTGACTTAGGATCAATCCCTGTCACGGACTGAGGATCAATCCCTGACACTAACTGAGATTCAATCCCTGACACTGACTGAGGGTCAATCCATTTCACTGACTGAGATTCAATCCCTGTCACTGACTGAGATTGAATCCCTGTCACTGACTGAGATTCAATCCCTGTCACTGACTGAGGATCAATCCCTGTCACTGACTGAGGTTCAATCCCTGTCACTGACTAGGGATTAATCCCTGTCACTCACTGTGTTTCAATCCCTGTCACTGACTGAGATTCAATCCCTGTCACTGACTGAGATTCAATCCCTGTCACTGACTGAGGATCAATCCCTGTCACTGACTGAGATTCAATCCCTGTCACTGACTGAGGTTCAATCCCTGTCACTGACTAGGGATTCAATCTCTGTCACTGACTGAGTGTCAATCCCTGTCACTGACTTAGATTCAATCCCTGTCAATGACTGAGATTCAATCCCTGTCACTGACTGAGATTCATCCCTATCACAGACAGACGGTCAATCCCTGTCACTGACTGAGATTCATTCCCTGTCACTGACTGAAGCTCAATCCCTTTCACTGACTGAGGATCAATCCCTGTCACTGACTGAGATTCAATCCCTGTCATTGACTGAGGTTCAATCTCTGTCACTGACTGAGGTTCAATCCCTGTCACTGACTTAGATTCAATCCCTGTCACTGATTGAGATTCATCGCTATCACAGACAGACAGTCAATCCCTGTCACTGACTGAGATTCATTCCCTGTCACTGACTGAAGCTCAATCCCTTTCACTGACTGAGTGTCAATCCCTGTCACTGAGGGTCAATCCCTGTCACTGACTTAGATTCAATCCCTGTCACTGACTGAGATTCATCGCTATCACAGACAGACAGTCAATCCCTGTCACTGACTGAGATTCATTCCCTGTCACTGACTGAAGCTCAATCCCTTTCACTGACTGAGTGTCAATCCCTGTCACTGAGGGTCAATCCCTGTCACTGACTGAGGATAAATCCCTGTCACTGACTGAGGGTCAATCCCTGTCACTGACTGAGGATCAATCCCTGTCACTGACTGAGGGTCAATCCCTATCACTGACTAGGGATTAATCCCTGTCACTCACTGAGTTTCAATCCCTGTCACTGACTGAGATTCAATCCCTGTCACTGACTGAGATTCAATCCCAGTCAATGACAGAGTTTCAGTCCCTGTCACTTACTGCGGTTCAATCCCTGTCACTGACTGAGATTCAATCCCTGTCACTGACAGAGATTCAATCCCTGTCGCTGACTGAGCGTCAATCCCTGTCACTTACTGAGATTCAATCCCTGTCACTGACTGAGGTTCAATCCCTGTCACTTACTGAGATTGAATCTCTGTCACAAACTGAGTTTCAATCCCTGTCACTGACTGAGGCTCAATCCCTGTCACTGACTGAGATTCAATTCCTGTCAATTACTGAGGCTCAATCCCTGTCACTGACTGAGGGTCAATAACTGTCACTGACTGAGGTTGAATCCCTGTCACTGACTTAGATTCAATCCCTGTCACTGACTTAGATTCAATCCCTGTCACTAACAGAGATTCAATCCCTGTCACTGACCGAGGTTCAATCCCTGTCACTGACTGAGATTCAATCCCTGTCACTGACTGAGGGTCAATCCCTGTCACTGACTGAGATTCAATCCCTGTCACTGACTGAGATCAATCCCTGTCACTGACAGAGATTCAATCCCTGTCACTGACTGAGGTTCAATCCCTGTCACTGACTGAGATTCAATCCCTGTCACTGACTGTGGGTCTATCCCTGTCACTGACTGAGATTCATTCCCTGTCACTGACTGAAGCTCAATCCCTTTCACTGACTAAGGTTCAATCCCTGTCACTGACTGAGATTCAAACCCTGTCATTGACTGAGGTTCAATCCCTGTCACTGACAGAGATTCAATCCCTGTCACTGACTGAGGTTCAATCCCTGTCACTGACTGAGTTTCAATCCCTGTCACTGACTGTGGGTCTATCCCTGTCACTGACTGAGATTCATTCCCTGTCACTGACTGAAGCTCAATCCCTTTCACTGACTAAGGTTCAATCCCTGTCACTGACTGAGATTCAAACCCTGTCATTGACTGAGGTTCAATCCCTGTCACTGACTGAGATTCAATCCCTGTCACTGACTGAGGTTCAATCCCTGTCACTGACGGAGGTTCAGTCCCTGTCATTGACTGAGATTCAATCCCTGTCACTAACTTAGTTTCAATCCCTGTCACTGACTGAGATTCAATCCCTGTCACTGACTGAGATTCAATCCCAGTCAATGACAGAGATTCAATCCCTGTCACTGACTGCGGTTCAATCCCTGTCACTGACTGAGATTCAATCCCTGTCACTAACTTAGTTTCAATCCCTGTCACTGACTGAGATTCAATCCCTGTCACTGACTGAGGATTAATCCCTGTCACTGACTGAGGGTCAATCCCTGTCACTGACTTAGATTCAATCACTGTCACTGACTGAGATTCAATCCCAATCAAAGACAGAGATTCAGTCCCTGTCACTGACTGCGGTTCAATCCCTGTCACTGACTGAAATTCAAACCTTGTCACTGATGAGATTCAATCCCTGTCATTGACTGAAGTTCAAACCCTTTCACTGACTGAGGTTCAATCCCTGTCACTTACTGAGATTGAATCTCTGTCACAAACTGAGGTTCAATCCCTGTCACTGACTGAGATTGAATCTCTGTCACTGTCTGAGGTTCAATCCCTGTCACTGACTGAGACTCAATCCCTGTCACTGACTGAGGCTCAATCCCTGTCAATTACTGAGGCTCAATCCCTGTCACTGACTGAGGGTCATTCCCTGTCACTGACTGAGGGTCAATACCTGTCACTGACTGAGGTTGAATCCCTGTCACTGACTTAGATTCAATTCATGTCACTGACTTAGATTAAATCCCTGTCACTGACTGAGATTCAATCCCAGTCAATGACAGAGATTCAGTCCCTGTCACTGACTGCGGTTCAATCCCTGTCACTGACTGAGATTCAAATCCTGTCACTGACAGTAATTCAATCCCTGTCACTGACTGAGATTCAATCCCTGTCACTGACCGAGGTTCAATCCCTGTCACTGACTGAGATTCAATCCCTGTCACTGACCGAGATTCAATTCCTGTCACTGACCGAGGTTCAATCCCTGTCACTGACTGAGATTCAATCCCTGTCACTGACTGAGGGTCAATCCCTGTCACTGACTGAGATTCAATCCCTGTCACTGACTGAGATTCATCCCTGTCACAGACAGAGGGTCAATCCCTGTCACTGACTGAGGTTCAATCCCTGTCACTGACTTAGATTCAATCCCTGTCACTGACTGAGATTCATCCCCATCAAAGACAGAGGGTCAATCCCTGTCACTGACTGAGATCAATCCCTGTCACTGACAGAGATTCAATCCCTGTCACTGACTGTGGTTCAATCCCTGTCACTGACTGAGATTCAATCCCTGTCACTGACTGTGGGTCAATCCCTATCACTGACTGAGATTCATTCCCTGTCACTGACTGAAGCTCAATCCCTTTCACTGACTAAGGTTCAATCCCTGTCACTGACTGAGATTCAAACCCTGTCATTGACTGAGGTTCAATCCCTGTCACTGACTGAGATTCAATCCCTGTCACTGACTGAGGTTCAATCCCTGTCACTGACGGAGGTTCAGTCCCTGTCATTGACTGAGATTCAATCCCTGTCACTGACTGAGATTCAAGCCCTGTCACTAACTTAGTTTCAATCCCTGTCACTGACTGAGATTCAGTCCCTGTCACTGACTGAGGATCAATCCCTGTCACTGACTGAGGGTCAATCCCTGTCACTGACTGAGGATCAATCACTGTCACTGACTGAGGTTCAATCCCTGTCACTGACGGAGGTTCAGTCCCTGTCAATGACTGAGATTCAATCCCTGTCACTGACTGAGATTCAAGCCCTGTCACTAACTTAGTTTCAATCCCTGTCACTGACTGAGATTCAGTCCCTGTCACTGACTGAGGATCAATCCCTGTCACTGGCTGAGGGTCAATCCCTGTCACTGACTGAGGATCAATCCCTGTCACTGAATGAAATTCAATCCCTGTCACTGACTGAGATTGAATCCCTGTCACAGACTGAGATTCATTCCCTGTCACTGACTGAGGGTCCATCTCTGTCACTGAGTGAGATTCAATCCCTGTCACTGACTGAGGGTCAATCCCTATCACTGACTCAGGATCAATCCCTGTCACTCACTGAGATTCAATCCCTGTCACTGACTGAGGTTCAATCCCTGTCACTGACTGAGATTCAATCGCAGTCACGGACAGAGATTCAGTCCCTGTCACTGAATGCGGTTCAATCCCTGTCACTGACTGAGATTCAATCCCTGTCACTGACAGAGATTCCATCCCTGTCACTGACTGAGCGTCAATCCCTGTCACTGACTGAGATTCAAACCCTGCCACTGACAGAGGTTCAATCCCTGTCACTGACTGAGGTTCAATCCCTGTCACTGACTGAGATTCAATTCCTGTCACTGACTGAGTGTCAATCCCTGTCACTGACTTTGATTCATTCCCTGTCACTGACTGAGATTCATCCCTATCACAGACAGAGGGTCAATCCCTGTCACTGACTGAGATTCATTCCCTGTCACTGACTGAAGCTCAATCCCTTTCACTGACTGAGGTTCAATCCCTGTCACTGAATGAGATTCAATCCCTGTCATTGACTGAGGTTCAATCCCTGTCACTGACTGAGATTCAATGCCTATCAGTGACTGAGATTGAATCCCTGTCACTAACTAAGGTTGAATCCCTGTCACTGACTGCGATTGAATCTCTGTCACTGACTGAGGTTCAATCCCTGTCACTGACTGAAGCTCAATCCCTGTCAATTAGTGAGGCTCAATCCCTGTCACTGACTGAGGGTCAATCCCTGTCACTGACGGAGAGTCAATCCCTGTCACTGACTGAGGGTCAATCCCTGTCACTGACAGAGGTTGAATCCCTGTCACTGACTTAGAAAAATCCCTATCACTCACTGAGATTCAATCCCAGTCAATGACAGAGATTCATTCCCTGTCACTGACTGCGGTTCAATCCCTGTCACTGACTGAGATTCAAACCTTGTCACTGACAGAGATTCAATCCCTGTCACTGACTGACCGTCAATCCCTGTCACTGACTGCGATTCAAACCCTGTCACCGACAGAGATTCAATCCCTGTCACTGACTGAGGTTCTATCCCTGTCACTGACTGAGATTCAATCCCTGTCACTGACTGAGATTCAATCCCTGTCACTGACTGAGCGTCAATCCCTGTCACTGATTGAGATTCAATCCCTGTCACTGACTGAGGTTCAATCCCTGTCACTGACTGAGATTCAATCCCTGTCACTGACTGAGATTAAATCCTGGTCACCATCTGAGATTCAATTCCTGTCACTGATTGAGATTCAATCCCTGTCACTGATTAAGATTCAATCCCTGTCACTGACTGAGGTTCAGTCCCTGTCACTGACTGAAATTCGATCCCTGTCACTGACTGATATTCAATCCCTGTCACTGACTGAGATTCAATCCATTTCACTGCCTGAGATTCAAAGCCTGTCACTGATTGAGATTCAATCCCTGTCACTAACTGAGGTTCAGTCCCTGTCACTGACTGAGATTCAATCCCTGTCACTGACTGAGTGTCAATCTCTCTCTCTGACTGAAGTTCAAACCCTGTCACTGATTGAGATTCAAACACTGTCACTGACTGAGATTCAATCCCTTTCACTGATTGAGATTCAAATTGCTGTCACTGAATGAGATTCAATCCCTGTCACTGACTAAGATTCAATTCCTGTCACTGATTGAGATTCAATCCCTGTCTCTGACTGAGATTCACTCCCTTTCACTGACTGAGATTCAAAGCCTGTCACTGATTGAGATTCAATCGCTGTCACTGAATGAGATTCAATCTCTGTCACTGACTGAGATTCAATTCCTGTCACTGACTGATTGCCAATCCCTGTCACTGTCTGAGGGTTAATCCCTGTCACTGACTGAGATTCAAACCCTGGCACTGATTGAGATTCAATCCCTGTCACTGACTGAGATTCAATCACTGTCACTGACTGAGATTCAATCCCTGTCATTGACTGATATTCAATCCATTTCACTGAGTGTCAATCTCTGTCTCTGACTGAAGTTCAAACCCTGTCACTGATTGAGATTCAAACCCTTTTACTGATTGAGATTCAATCCCTGTCACTGACTGAGATTCAATCCCTGTCACTGATTAAGATTCAATTCCTGTCACTGACTGAGGTTCAGTCCCTGTCACTGACTGAAATTCGATCCCTGTCACTGACTGATATTCAATCCCTGTCATTGACTGATATTCAATCCATTTCACTGAGTGTCAATCTCTGTCTCTGACTGAAGTTCAAACCCTGTCACTGATTGAGATTCAAACCCTTTTACTGATTGAGATTCAATCCCTGTCACTGACTGAGATTCAATCACTGTCACTGAATGCGATTCAATCCCTGTCTCTGACTGAGATTGAATCCCTTTCACTGACTAAAGCTCAATCCCTGTCACTGATTGAGATTCAATCCCTGTCACTGACTGAGGTTCAATCCCTGTCACTGAATGAGATTAAATCCCTGTCACTGACTGAGGTTCAATCCCTGTCACTGACTGAGATTCAATCCCTGTCACTGACTGAGATTAAATCCCGGTCACCATCTGAGATTCAATTCCTGTCACTGATTGAGATTCAATCCCTGTCACTGATTAAGATTCAATCCCTGTCACTGACTGAGGTTCAGTCCCTGTCACTGACTGAAATTCGATCCCTGTCACTGACTGATATTCAATCCCTGTCACTGACTGAGATTCAATCCATTTCACTGACTGAGATTCAAAGCCTGTCACTGATTGAGATTCAATCCCTGTCACTAACTGAGGTTGAATCCCTGTCACTGACTGAGATTCAATCCCTGTCACTGACTGAGTGTCAATCTCTCTCTCTGACTGAAGTTCAAACCCTGTCACTGATTGAAATTCAAACCCTGTCACTGACTGAGATTCAATCCCTTTCACTGATTGAGATTCAAATTGCTGTCACTGAATGAGATTCAATCCCTGTCACTGACTATGATTCAATTCCTGTCACTGATTGAGATTCAATCCCTGTCTCTGACTGAGATTCAATCCCTTTCACTGACTGAGATTCAAAGCCTGTCACTGATTGAGATTCAATCGCTGTCACTGAATGAGATTCAATCTCTGTCACTGACTGAGATTCAATCCCTGTCACTGACTGATATTCAATCCCTGTCACTGACTGAGATTCAATCCATTTCACTGACTGAGATTCAAAGCCTGTCACTGATTGAGATTCAATCCCTGTCACTGACTGAGGTACAATCCCTGTCACTGACTGAGATTCAATCCCTTTCACTGACTGAGATTCAATCCCTTTCACTGACTGAGTGTCAATCTCTGTCTCTTACTGAAGTTCAAACCCTGTCACTGATTGAGATTCAATCCCTGTCACTGACTGAGATTCAATCCCTGTCACTGATTGATATTCAATTCCTGTCACTGATTGAGATTCAAATTGCTGTCACTGAATGAGATTCAATCCCTGTCACTGACTGAGATTCAATCACTGTCACTGACTGCGATTCAATCCCTGTCTCTGACTGAGATTGAATCCCTTTCACTGACTGAAGCTCAATCCCTGTCACTGAATGAAATTAAATCCCTCTCACTGACTGAGGTTCAATCCCTGTCACTGACTGAGATTCAATCCCTGTCACTGATTGAGATTCAATCCCTGTCACTGACTGAGGTTCAATCCCTGTCACTGACTGAGATTCAATCCCTGTCACTGACTGAGATTAAATCCTGGTCACCATCTGAGATTCAATTCCTGTCACTGATTGAGATTCAATCCCTGTCACTGATTAAGATTCAATCCCTGTCACTGACTGAGGTTCAGTCCCTGTCACTGACTGAAATTCGATCCCTGTCACTGACTGATATTCAATCCCTGTCACTGACTGAGATTCAAAGCCTGTCACTGATTGAGATTCAATCCCTGATATTAACTGAGTTTCAATCCCTGTCACTGACTGATTGTCAATCCCTGTCACTGTCTGTGGGTTAATCCCTGTCACTGAATGAGATTCAAACCCTGTTACTGATTGAGATTCAATCCCTGTCACTGACTGAGATTCAATCACTGTCACTGACTGCGATTCAATCCCTGTCTCTGACTGAGATTGAATCCCTTTCACTGACTGAAGCTCAATCCCTGTCACTGAATGAAATTAAATCCCTGTCACTGACTGAGGTTCAATCCCTGTCACTGACTGAGATTCAATCCCTGTCACTGATTGAGATTCAATCCCTGTCACTGACTGAGGTTCAATCCCTGTCACTGACTGAGATTCAATCCCTGTCACTGACTGAGATTAAATCCTGGTCACCATCTGAGATTCAATTCCTGTCACTGATTGAGATTCAATCCCTGTCACTGATTAAGATTCAATCCCTGTCACTGACTGAGGTTCAGTCCCTGTCACTGACTGAAATCGATCCCTGTCACTGACTGATATTCAATCCCTGTCACTGACTGAGATTCAATCCATTTCACTGCCTGAGATTCAAAGCCTGTCACTGATTGAGATTCAATCCCTGTCACTAACTGAGGTTCAATCCCTGTCACTGACTGAGATTCAATCCCTGTCACTGACTGAGTGTCAATCTCTCTCTCTGACTGAAGTTCAAACCCTGTCACTGATTGAGATTCAAACACTGTCACTGACTGAGATTCAATCCCTTTCACTGATTGAGATTCAAATTGCTGTCACTGAATGAGATTCAATCCCTGTCACTGACTAAGATTCAATTCCTGTCACTGATTGAGATTCAATCCCTGTCTCTGACTGAGATTCAATCCCGTTCACTGACTGAGATTTAAAGCCTGTCACTGAATGAGATTAAATCCCTGTCACTGACTGAGATTCAATTCCTGTCACTGACTGATTGCCAATCCCTGTCACTGTCTGAGGGTTAATCCCTGTCACTGACTGAGATTCAAACCCTGGCACTGATTGAGATTCAATCCCTGTCACTGACTGAGATTCAATCACTGTCACTGACTGAGATTCAATCCCTGTCATTGACTGATATTCAATCCATTTCACTGAGTGTCAATCTCTGTCTCTGACTGAAGTTCAAACCCTGTCACTGATTGAGATTCAAACCCTTTTACTGATTGAGATTCAATCCCTGTCACTGACTGAGATTCAATCCCTGTCACTGATTAAGATTCAATTCCTGTCACTGACTGAGGTTCAGTCCCTGTCACTGACTGAAATTCGATCCCTGTCACTGACTGATATTCAATCCCTGTCATTGACTGATATTCAATCCATTTCACTGAGTGTCAATCTCTGTCTCTGACTGAAGTTCAAACCCTGTCACTGATTGAGATTCAAACCCTTTTACTGATTGAGATTCAATCCCTGTCACTGACTGAGATTCAATCACTGTCACTGAATGCGATTCAATCCCTGTCTCTGACTGAGATTGAATCCCTTTCACTGACTAAAGCTCAATCCCTGTCACTGATTGAGATTCAATCCCTGTCACTGACTGAGGTTCAATCCCTGTCACTGAATGAGATTAAATCCCTGTCACTGACTGAGGTTCAATCCCTGTCACTGACTGAGATTCAATCCCTGTCACTGACTGAGATTAAATCCCGGTCACCATCTGAGATTCAATTCCTGTCACTGATTGAGATTCAATCCCTGTCACTGATTAAGATTCAATCCCTGTCACTGACTGAGGTTCAGTCCCTGTCACTGACTGAAATTCGATCCCTGTCACTGACTGATATTCAATCCCTGTCACTGACTGAGATTCAATCCATTTCACTGACTGAGATTCAAAGCCTGTCACTGATTGAGATTCAATCCCTGTCACTAACTGAGGTTGAATCCCTGTCACTGACTGAGATTCAATCCCTGTCACTGACTGAGTGTCAATCACTCTCTCTGACTGAAGTTCAAACCCTGTCACTGATTGAAATTCAAACCCTGTCACTGACTGAGATTCAATCCCTTTCACTGATTGAGATTCAAATTGCTGTCACTGAATGAGATTCAATCCCTGTCACTGACTATGATTCAATTCCTGTCACTGATTGAGATTCAATCCCTGTCTCTGACTGAGATTCAATCCCTTTCACTGACTGAGATTCAAAGCCTGTCACTGATTGAGATTCAATCGCTGTCACTGAATGAGATTCAATCTCTGTCACTGACTGAGATTCAATCCCTGTCACTGACTGATTGTCAATCCCTGTCACTGTCTGAGGGTTAATCCCTGTCACTGACTGAGATTCAAACCCTGTCACTGATTGAGATTCAATCCCTGTCACTGACTGAGATTCAATCACTGTCACTGACTGAGATTCAATCCCTGTCTCTGACTGAGATTCAATCCCTGTCACTGACTGTGATTCAATCCCTGTCACCATCTGAGATTCAATTCCTGTCACTGATTGAGATTCAATCCCTGTCACTGATTAAGATTCAATTCCTGTCACTGACTGAGATTCAATCCCTGTCACTGATTAAGATTCAATTCCTGTCACTGACTGATAATCAATCCCTGTCACTGACTGAGATTCAATCCATTTCACTGACTGAGTGTCAATCTCTGTCTCTGACTGAAGTTCAAACCCTGTCACTGATTGAGATTCAAACCCTGTCACTGACTGAGATTCAATCCCTTTCACTGATTGAGATTCAAATTACTGTCACTGATTGAGATTCAATCCCTGTCACTAACTGAGGTTCAATCCCTGTCACTGACTGAGATTCAATCCCTGTCACTGACTGAGTGTCAATCTCTCTCTCTGACTGAAGTTCAATTCCTGTCACTGATTGAGATTCAATCCCTGTCTCTGACTGAGATTCAATCCCGTTCACTGACTGAGATTCAAAGCCTGTCACTGAATGAGATTAAATCCCTGTCACTGACTGAGATTCAATTCCTGTCACTGACTGATTGCCAATCCCTGTCACTGTCTGAGGGTTAATCCCTGTCACTGACTGAGATTCAAACCCTGGCACTGATTGAGATTCAATCCCTGTCACTGACTGAGATTCAATCACTGTCACTGACTGAGATTCAATCCCTGTCATTGACTGATATTCAATCCATTTCACTGAGTGTCAATCTCTGTCTCTGACTGAAGTTCAAACCCTGTCACTGATTGAGATTCAAACCCTTTTACTGATTGAGATTCAATCCCTGTCACTGACTGAGATTCAATCCCTGTCACTGATTAAGATTCAATTCCTGTCACTGACTGAGGTTCAGTCCCTGTCACTGACTGAAATTCGATCCCTGTCACTGACTGATATTCAATCCCTGTCATTGACTGATATTCAATCCATTTCACTGAGTGTCAATCTCTGTCTCTGACTGAAGTTCAAACCCTGTCACTGATTGAGATTCAAACCCTTTTACTGATTGAGATTCAATCCCTGTCACTGACTGAGATTCAATCACTGTCACTGAATGCGATTCAATCCCTGTCTCTGACTGAGATTGAATCCCTTTCACTGACTAAAGCTCAATCCCTGTCACTGATTGAGATTCAATCCCTGTCACTGACTGAGGTTCAATCCCTGTCACTGAATGAGATTAAATCCCTGTCACTGACTGAGGTTCAATCCCTGTCACTGACTGAGATTCAATCCCTGTCACTGACTGAGATTAAATCCCGGTCACCATCTGAGATTCAATTCCTGTCACTGATTGAGATTCAATCCCTGTCACTGATTAAGATTCAATCCCTGTCACTGACTGAGGTTCAGTCCCTGTCACTGACTGAAATTCGATCCCTGTCACTGACTGATATTCAATCCCTGTCACTGACTGAGATTCAATCCATTTCACTGACTGAGATTCAAAGCCTGTCACTGATTGAGATTCAATCCCTGTCACTAACTGAGGTTGAATCCCTGTCACTGACTGAGATTCAATCCCTGTCACTGACTGAGTGTCAATCTCTCTCTCTGACTGAAGTTCAAACCCTGTCACTGATTGAAATTCAAACCCTGTCACTGACTGAGATTCAATCCCTTTCACTGATTGAGATTCAAATTGCTGTCACTGAATGAGATTCAATCCCTGTCACTGACTATGATTCAATTCCTGTCACTGATTGAGATTCAATCCCTGTCTCTGACTGAGATTCAATCCCTTTCACTGACTGAGATTCAAAGCCTGTCACTGATTGAGATTCAATCGCTGTCACTGAATGAGATTCAATCTCTGTCACTGACTGAGATTCAATCCCTGTCACTGACTGATTGTCAATCCCTGTCACTGTCTGAGGGTTAATCCCTGTCACTGACTGAGATTCAAACCCTGTCACTGATTGAGATTCAATCCCTGTCACTGACTGAGATTCAATCACTGTCACTGACTGAGATTCAATCCCTGTCTCTGACTGAGATTCAATCCCTGTCACTGACTGTGATTCAATCCCTGTCACCATCTGAGATTCAATTCCTGTCACTGATTGAGATTCAATCCCTGTCACTGATTAAGATTCAATTCCTGTCACTGACTGAGATTCAATCCCTGTCACTGATTAAGATTCAATTCCTGTCACTGACTGATAATCAATCCCTGTCACTGACTGAGATTCAATCCATTTCACTGACTGAGTGTCAATCTCTGTCTCTGACTGAAGTTCAAACCCTGTCACTGATTGAGATTCAAACCCTGTCACTGACTGAGATTCAATCCCTTTCACTGATTGAGATTCAAATTACTGTCACTGAATGAGATTCAATCCCTGCCACTGACTGAGATTCAAAGCCTGTCACTGATTGAGATTCAATCCCTGATATTAACTGAGTTTCAATCCCTGTCACTATCTGATTGTCAATCCCTGTCACTGTCTGAGGGTTAATCCCTGTCACTGACTGAGATTCAAACCCTGTTACTGATTGAGATTCAATCCCTGTCACTGACTGAGATTCAATCAGTCACTGACTGCGATTCAATCCCTGTCTCTGACTGAGATTGAATCCCTTTCACTGACTGAAGCTCAATCCCTGTCACTGAATGAAATTAAATCCCTGTCACTGACTGAGGTTCAATCCCTGTCACTGACTGAGATTCAATCCCTGTCACTGATTGAGATTCAATCCCTGTCACTGACTGAGGTTCAATCCCTGTCACTGACTGAGATTCAATCCCTGTCACTGACTGAGATTAAATCCTGGTCACCATCTGAGATTCAATTCCTGTCACTGATTGAGATTCAATCCCTGTCACTGATTAAGATTCAATCCCTGTCACTGACTGAGGTTCAGTCCCTGTCACTGACTGAAATTCGATCCCTGTCACTGACTGATATTCAATCCCTGTCACTGACTGAGATTCAATCCATTTCACTGCCTGAGATTCAAAGCCTGTCACTGATTGAGATTCAATCCCTGTCACTAACTGAGGTTCAATCCCTGTCACTGACTGAGATTCAATCCCTGTCACTGACTGAGTGTCAATCTCTCTCTCTGACTGAAGTTCAAACCCTGTCACTGATTGAGATTCAAACACTGTCACTGACTGAGATTCAATCCCTTTCACTGATTGAGATTCAAATTGCTGTCACTGAATGAGATTCAATCCCTGTCACTGACTAAGATTCAATTCCTGTCACTGATTGAGATTCAATCCCTGTCTCTGACTGAGATTCAATCCCTTTCACTGACTGAGATTCAAAGCCTGTCACTGATTGAGATTCAATCGCTGTCACTGAATGAGATTCAATCTCTGTCACTGACTGAGATTCAATTCCTGTCACTGACTGATTGTCAATCCCTGTCACTGTCTGAGGGTTAATCCCTGTCACTGACTGAGATTCAAACCCTGGCACTGATTGAGATTCAATCCCTGTCACTGACTGAGATTCAATCACTGTCACTGACTGAGATTCAATCCCTGTCTCTGACTGAGATTCAATCCCTTTCACTGACTGAGATTCAATCCCTGTCACTGACTGTGATTCAATCCCTG
This sequence comes from Chiloscyllium plagiosum, assembly GCF_037043375.1. Classification (NCBI taxonomy): domain Eukaryota; kingdom Metazoa; phylum Chordata; class Chondrichthyes; order Orectolobiformes; family Hemiscylliidae; genus Chiloscyllium; species Chiloscyllium plagiosum. Next base: position 92,937,108 of record NW_028270180.1, on the reverse strand, counting down.
TCACCATCTGAGATTCAATTCCTGTCACTGATTGAGATTCAATCCCTGTCACTTATTAAGATTCAATTCCTGTCACTGACTGAGGTTCAGTCCCTGTCACTGACTGATATTCAATCCCTGTCACTGACTGAGATTCAAAGCCTGTCACTGATTGAGATTCAAACCCTGTCACTGACTGAGTTTCAATCCCTGTCACTGACTGATTGTCAATCCCTGTCACTGTCTGAGGGTTAATCCCTGTCACTGACAGAGATTCAAACCCTGTTACTGATTGAGATTCAATCCCTGTCACTGACTGAGATTCAATCACTGTCACTGACTGCGATTCAATCCCTGTCTCTGACTGAGATTGAATCCCTTTCACTGACTGAAGCTCAATCCCTGTCACTGAATGAAATTAAATCCCTGTCACTGACTGAGGTTCAATCCCTGTCACTGACTGAGATTCAATCCCTGTCACTGATTGAGATTCAATCCCTGTCACTGACTGAGGTTCAATCCCTGTCACTGACTGAGATTCAATCCCTGTCACTGACTGAGATTAAATCCTGGTCACCATCTGAGATTCAATTCCTGTCACTGATTAAGATTCAATCCCTGTCACTGACTGAGGTTCAGTCCCTGTCACTGACTGAAATTCGATCCCTGTCACTGACTGATATTCAATCCCTGTCACTGACTGAGATTCAATCCATTTCACTGCCTGAGATTCAAAGCCTGTCACTGATTGAGATTCAATCCCTGTCACTAACTGAGGTTCAGTCCCTGTCACTGACTGAGATTCAATCCCTGTCACTGACTGAGTGTCAATCTCTCTCTCTGACTGAAGTTCAAACCCTGTCACTGATTGAGATTCAAACACTGTCACTGACTGAGATTCAATCCCTTTCACTGATTGAGATTCAAATTGCTGTCACTGAATGAGATTCAATCCCTGTCACTGACTATGATTCAATTCCTGTCACTGATTGAGATTCAATCCCTGTCTCTGACTGAGATTCAATCCCTTTCACTGACTGAGATTCAAAGCCTGTCACTGATTGAGATTCAATCGCTGTCACTGAATGAGATTCAATCTCTGTCACTGACTGAGATTCAATCCCTGTCACTGACTGATTGTCAATCCCTGTCACTGTCTGAGGGTTAATCCCTGTCACTGACTGAGATTCAAACCCTGTCACTGATTGAGATTCAATCCCTGTCACTGACTGAGATTCAATCACTGTCACTGACTGAGATTCAATCCCTGTCTCTGACTGAGATTCAATCCCTGTCACTGACTGTGATTCAATCCCTGTCACCATCTGAGATTCAATTCCTGGCACTGATTGAGATTCAATCCCTGTCACTGATTAAGATTCAATTCTTGTCACTGACTGAGATTCAATCCCTGTCACTGATTAAGATTCTATTCCTGTCACTGACTGATAATCAATCCCTGTCACTGACTGAGATTCAATCCATTTCACTGACTGAGTGTCAATCTCTGTCTCTGACTGAAGTTCAAACCCTGTCACTGATTGAGATTCAAACCCTGTCACTGACTGAGATTCAATCCCTTTCACTGATTGAGATTCAAATTACTGTCACTGATTGAGATTCAATCCCTGTCACTAACTGAGGTTCAATCCCTGTCACTGACTGAGATTCAATCCCTGTCACTGACTGAGTGTCAATCTCTCTCTCTGACTGAAGTTCAAACCCTGTCACTGATTGAGATTCAAACACTGTCACTGACTGAGATTCAATCCCTTTCACTGATTGAGATTCAAATTGCTGTCACTGAATGAGATTCAATCCCTGTCACTGACTAAGATTCAATTCCTGTCACTGATTGAGATTCAATCCCTGTCTCTGACTGAGATTCAATCCCGTTCACTGACTGAGATTCAAAGCCTGTCACTGAATGAGATTAAATCCCTGTCACTGACTGAGATTCAATTCCTGTCACTGACTGATTGCCAATCCCTGTCACTGTCTGAGGGTTAATCCCTGTCACTGACTGAGATTCAAACCCTGGCACTGATTGAGATTCAATCCCTGTCACTGACTGAGATTCAATCACTGTCACTGACTGAGATTCAATCCCTGTCATTGACTGATATTCAATCCATTTCACTGAGTGTCAATCTCTGTCTCTGACTGAAGTTCAAACCCTGTCACTGATTGAGATTCAAACCCTTTTACTGATTGAGATTCAATCCCTGTCACTGACTGAGATTCAATCCCTGTCACTGATTAAGATTCAATTCCTGTCACTGACTGAGGTTCAGTCCCTGTCACTGACTGAAATTCGATCCCTGTCACTGACTGATATTCAATCCCTGTCATTGACTGATATTCAATCCATTTCACTGAGTGTCAATCTCTGTCTCTGACTGAAGTTCAAACCCTGTCACTGATTGAGATTCAAACCCTTTTACTGATTGAGATTCAATCCCTGTCACTGACTGAGATTCAATCACTGTCACTGAATGCGATTCAATCCCTGTCTCTGACTGAGATTGAATCCCTTTCACTGACTAAAGCTCAATCCCTGTCACTGATTGAGATTCAATCCCTGTCACTGACTGAGGTTCAATCCCTGTCACTGAATGAGATTAAATCCCTGTCACTGACTGAGGTTCAATCCCTGTCACTGACTGAGATTCAATCCCTGTCACTGACTGAGATTAAATCCCGGTCACCATCTGAGATTCAATTCCTGTCACTGATTGAGATTCAATCCCTGTCACTGATTAAGATTCAATCCCTGTCACTGACTGAGGTTCAGTCCCTGTCACTGACTGAAATTCGATCCCTGTCACTGACTGATATTCAATCCCTGTCACTGACTGAGATTCAATCCATTTCACTGACTGAGATTCAAAGCCTGTCACTGATTGAGATTCAATCCCTGTCACTAACTGAGGTTGAATCCCTGTCACTGACTGAGATTCAATCCCTGTCACTGACTGAGTGTCAATCTCTCTCTCTGACTGAAGTTCAAACCCTGTCACTGATTGAAATTCAAACCCTGTCACTGACTGAGATTCAATCCCTTTCACTGATTGAGATTCAAATTGCTGTCACTGAATGAGATTCAATCCCTGTCACTGACTATGATTCAATTCCTGTCACTGATTGAGATTCAATCCCTGTCTCTGACTGAGATTCAATCCCTTTCACTGACTGAGATTCAAAGCCTGTCACTGATTGAGATTCAATCGCTGTCACTGAATGAGATTCAATCTCTGTCACTGACTGAGATTCAATCCCTGTCACTGACTGATTGTCAATCCCTGTCACTGTCTGAGGGTTAATCCCTGTCACTGACTGAGATTCAAACCCTGTCACTGATTGAGATTCAATCCCTGTCACTGACTGAGATTCAATCACTGTCACTGACTGAGATTCAATCCCTGTCTCTGACTGAGATTCAATCCCTGTCACTGACTGTGATTCAATCCCTGTCACCATCTGAGATTCAATTCCTGTCACTGATTGAGATTCAATCCCTGTCACTGATTAAGATTCAATTCCTGTCACTGACTGAGATTCAATCCCTGTCACTGATTAAGATTCAATTCCTGTCACTAACTGATAATCAATCCCTGTCACTGACTGAGATTCAATCCATTTCACTGACTGAGTGTCAATCTCTGTCTCTGACTGAAGTTCAAACCCTGTCACTGATTGAGATTCAAACCCTGTCACTGACTGAGATTCAATCCCTTTCACTGATTGAGATTCAAATTACTGTCACTGAATGAGATTCAATCCCTGCCACTGACTGAGATTCAAAGCCTGTCACTGATTGAGATTCAATCCCTGATATTAACTGAGTTTCAATCCCTGTCACTATCTGATTGTCAATCCCTGTCACTGTCTGAGGGTTAATCCCTGTCACTGACTGAGATTCAAACCCTGTTACTGATTGAGATTCAATCCCTGTCACTGACTGAGATTCAATCACTGTCACTGACTGCGATTCAATCCCTGTCTCTGACTGAGATTGAATCCCTTTCACTGACTGAAGCTCAATCCCTGTCACTGAATGAAATTAAATCCCTGTCACTGACTGAGGTTCAATCCCTGTCACTGACTGAGATTCAATCCCTGTCACTGATTGAGATTCAATCCCTGTCACTGACTGAGGTTCAATCCCTGTCACTGACTGAGATTCAATCCCTGTCACTGACTGAGATTAAATCCTGGTCACCATCTGAGATTCAATTCCTGTCACTGATTGAGATTCAATCCCTGTCACTGATTAAGATTCAATCCCTGTCACTGACTGAGGTTCAGTCCCTGTCACTGACTGAAATTCGATCCCTGTCACTGACTGATATTCAATCCCTGTCACTGACTGAGATTCAATCCATTTCACTGCCTGAGATTCAAAGCCTGTCACTGATTGAGATTCAATCCCTGTCACTAACTGAGGTTCAATCCCTGTCACTGACTGAGATTCAATCCCTGTCACTGACTGAGTGTCAATCTCTCTCTCTGACTGAAGTTCAAACCCTGTCACTGATTGAGATTCAAACACTGTCACTGACTGAGATTCAATCCCTTTCACTGATTGAGATTCAAATTGCTGTCACTGAATGAGATTCAATCCCTGTCACTGACTAAGATTCAATTCCTGTCACTGATTGAGATTCAATCCCTGTCTCTGACTGAGATTCAATCCCTTTCACTGACTGAGATTCAAAGCCTGTCACTGATTGAGATTCAATCGCTGTCACTGAATGAGATTCAATCTCTGTCACTGACTGAGATTCAATTCCTGTCACTGACTGATTGTCAATCCCTGTCACTGTCTGAGGGTTAATCCCTGTCACTGACTGAGATTCAAACCCTGGCACTGATTGAGATTCAATCCCTGTCACTGACTGAGATTCAATCACTGTCACTGACTGAGATTCAATCCCTGTCTCTGACTGAGATTCAATCCCTTTCACTGACTGAGATTCAATCCCTGTCACTGACTGTGATTCAATCCCTGTCACCATCTGAGATTCAATTCCTGTCACTGATTGAGATTCAATCCCTGTCACTTATTAAGATTCAATTCCTGTCACTGACTGAGGTTCAGTCCCTGTCACTGACTGATATTCAATCCCTGTCACTGACTGAGATTCAAAGCCTGTCACTGATTGAGATTCAAACCCTGTCACTGACTGAGTTTCAATCCCTGTCACTGACTGATTGTCAATCCCTGTCACTGTCTGAGGGTTAATCCCTGTCACTGAAAGAGATTCAAACCCTGTTACTGATTGAGATTCAATCCCTGTCACTGACTGAGATTCAATCACTGTCACTGACTGCGATTCAATCCCTGTCTCTGACTGAGATTGAATCCCTTTCACTGACTGAAGCTCAATCCCTGTCACTGAATGAAATTAAATCCCTGTCACTGACTGAGGTTCAATCCCTGTCACTGACTGAGATTCAATCCCTGTCACTGATTGAGATTCAATCCCTGTCACTGACTGAGGTTCAATCCCTGTCACTGACTGAGATTCAATCCCTGTCACTGACTGAGATTAAATCCTGGTCACCATCTGAGATTCAATTCCTGTCACTGATTGAGATTCAATCCCTGTCACTGATTAAGATTCAATCCCTGTCACTGACTGAGGTTCAGTCCCTGTCACTGACTGAAATTCGATCCCTGTCACTGACTGATATTCAATCCCTGTCACTGACTGAGATTCAATCCATTTCACTGCCTGAGATTCAAAGCCTGTCACTGATTGAGATTCAATCCCTGTCACTAACTGAGGTTCAGTCCCTGTCACTGACTGAGATTCAATCCCTGTCACTGACTGAGTGTCAATCTCTCTCTCTGACTGAAGTTCAAACCCTGTCACTGATTGAGATTCAAACACTGTCACTGACTGAGATTCAATCCCTTTCACTGATTGAGATTCAAATTGCTGTCACTGAATGAGATTCAATCCCTGTCACTGACTAAGATTCAATTCCTGTCACTGATTGAGATTCAATCCCTGTCTCTGACTGAGATTCACTCCCTTTCACTGACTGAGATGCAAAGCCTGTCACTGATTGAGATTCAATCGCTGTCACTGAATGAGATTCAATCTCTGTCACTGACTGAGATTCAATTCCTGTCACTGACTGATTGCCAATCCCTGTCACTGTCTGAGGGTTAATCCCTGTCACTGACTGAGATTCAAACCCTGGCACTGATTGAGATTCAATCCCTGTCACTGACTGAGATTCAATCACTGTCACTGACTGAGATTCAATCCCTGTCATTGACTGATATTCAATCCATTTCACTGAGTGTCAATCTCTGTCTCTGACTGAAGTTCAAACCCTGTCACTGATTGAGATTCAAACCCTTTTACTGATTGAGATTCAATCCCTGTCACTGACTGAGATTCAATCCCTGTCACTGATTAAGATTCAATTCCTGTCACTGACTGAGATTGAATCCCTTTCACTGACTAAAGCTCAATCCCTGTCACTGATTGAGATTCAATCCCTGTCACTGACTGAGGTTCAATCCCTGTCACTGAATGAGATTAAATCCCTGTCACTGACTGAGGTTCAATCCCTGTCACTGACTGAGATTCAATCCCTGTCACTGACTGAGATTTAATCCCGGTCACCATCTGAGATTCAATTCCTGTCACTGATTGAGATTCAATCCCTGTCACTGATTAAGATTCAATCCCTGTGACTGACTGAGGTTCAGTCCCTGTCACTGACTGAAATTCGATCCCTGTCACTGACTGATATTCAATCCCTGTCACTGACTGAGATTCAATCCATTTCACTGACTGAGATTCAAAGCCTGTCACTGATTGAGATTCAATCCCTGTCACTAACTGAGGTTGAATCCCTGTCACTGACTGAGATTCAATCCCTGTCACTGACTGAGTGTCAATCTCTCTCTCTGACTGAAGTTCAAACCCTGTCACTGATTGAAATTCAAACCCTGTCACTGACTGAGATTCAATCCCTTTCACTGATTGAGATTCAAATTGCTGTCACTGAATGAGATTCAATCCCTGTCACTGACTATGATTCAATTCCTGTCACTGATTGAGATTCAATCCCTGTCTCTGACTGAGATTCAATCCCTTTCACTGACTGAGATTCAAAGCCTGTCACTGATTGAGATTCAATCGCTGTCACTGAATGAGATTCAATCTCTGTCACTGACTGAGATTCAATCCCTGTCACTGACTGATATTCAATCCCTGTCACTGACTGAGATTCAATCCATTTCACTGACTGAGATTCAAAGCCTGTCACTGATTGAGATTCAATCCCTGTCACTGACTGAGGTACAATCCCTGTCACTGACTGAGATTCAATCCCTTTCACTGACTGAGATTCAATCCCTTTCACTGACTGAGTGTCAATCTCTGTCTCTTACTGAAGTTCAAACCCTGTCACTGATTGAGATTCAATCCCTGTCACTGACTGAGATTCAATCCCTGTCACTGATTGATATTCAATTCCTGTCACTGATTGAGATTCAAATTGCTGTCACTGAATGAGATTCAATCCCTGTCACTGACTGAGATTCAATCACTGTCACTGACTGCGATTCAATCCCTGTCTCTGACTGAGATTGAATCCCTTTCACTGACTGAAGCTCAATCCCTGTCACTGAATGAAATTAAATCCCTGTCACTGACTGAGGTTCAATCCCTGTCACTGACTGAGATTCAATCCCTGTCACTGATTGAGATTCAATCCCTGTCACTGACTGAGGTTCAATCCCTGTCACTGACTGAGATTCAATCCCTGTCACTGACTGAGATTAAATCCTGGTCACCATCTGAGATTCAATTCCTGTCACTGATTGAGATTCAATCCCTGTCACTGATTAAGATTCAATCCCTGTCACTGACTGAGGTTCAGTCCCTGTCACTGACTGAAATTCGATCCCTGTCACTGACTGATATTCAATCCCTGTCACTGACTGAGATTCAAAGCCTGTCACTGATTGAGATTCAATCCCTGATATTAACTGAGTTTCAATCCCTGTCACTGACTGATTGTCAATCCCTGTCACTGTCTGTGGGTTAATCCCTGTCACTGACTGAGATTCAAACCCTGTTACTGATTGAGATTCAATCCCTGTCACTGACTGAGATTCAATCACTGTCACTGACTGCGATTCAATCCCTGTCTCTGACTGAGATTGAATCCCTTTCACTGACTGAAGCTCAATCCCTGTCACTGAATGAAATTAAATCCCTGTCACTGACTGAGGTTCAATCCCTGTCACTGACTGAGATTCAATCCCTGTCACTGACTGAGATTCAATCCCTGTCACTGATTGAGATTCAATCCCTGTCACTGACTGAGGTTCAATCCCTGTCACTGACTGAGATTCAATCCCTGTCACTGACTGAGATTAAATCCTGGTCACCATCTGAGATTCAATTCCTGTCACTGATTGAGATTCAATCCCTGTCACTGATTAAGATTCAATCCCTGTCACTGACTGAGGTTCAGTCCCTGTCACTGACTGAAATTCGATCCCTGTCACTGACTGATATTCAATCCCTGTCACTGACTGAGATTCAATCCATTTCACTGCCTGAGATTCAAAGCCTGTCACTGATTGAGATTCAATCCCTGTCACTAACTGAGGTTCAATCCCTGTCACTGACTGAGATTCAATCCCTGTCACTGACTGAGTGTCAATCTCTCTCTCTGACTGAAGTTCAAACCCTGTCACTGATTGAGATTCAAACACTGTCACTGACTGAGATTCAATCCCTTTCACTGATTGAGATTCAAATTGCTGTCACTGAATGAGATTCAATCCCTGTCACTGACTAAGATTCAATTCCTGTCACTGATTGAGATTCAATCCCTGTCTCTGACTGAGATTCAATCCCTTTCACTGACTGAGATTCAAAGCCTGTCACTGATTGAGATTCAATCGCTGTCACTGAATGAGATTCAATCTCTGTCACTGACTGAGATTCAATTCCTGTCACTGACTGATTGCCAATCCCTGTCACTGTCTGAGGGTTATTCCCTGTCACTGACTGAGATTCAATCCCTGTCACTGACTGAGATTCAATCACTGTCACTGACTGAGATTCAATCCATGTCATTGACTGATATTCAATCCATTTCACTGAGTGTCAATCTCTGTCTCTGACTGAAGTTCAAACCCTGTCACTGATTGAGATTCAAACCCTTTTACTGATTGAGATTCAATCCCTGTCACTGACTGAGATTCAATCCCTGTCACTGATTAAGATTCAATTCCTGTCACTGACTGAGGTTCAGTCCCTGTCACTGACTGAAATTCGATCCCTGTCACTGACTGATATTCAATCCCTGTCATTGACTGATATTCAATCCATTTCACTGAGTGTCAATCTCTGTCTCTGACTGAAGTTCAAACCCTGTCACTGATTGAGATTCAAACCCTTTTACTGATTGAGATTCAATCCCTGTCACTGACTGAGATTCAATCACTGTCACTGAATGCGATTCAATCCCTGTCTCTGACTGAGATTGAATCCCTTTCACTGACTAAAGCTCAATCCCTGTCACTGATTGAGATTCAATCCCTGTCACTGACTGAGGTTCAATCCCTGTCACTGAATGAGATTAAATCCCTGTCACTGACTGAGGTTCAATCCCTGTCACTGACTGAGATTCAATCCCTGTCACTGACTGAGATTAAATCCCGGTCACCATCTGAGATTCAATTCCTGTCACTGATTGAGATTCAATCCCTGTCACTGATTAAGATTCAATCCCTGTCACTGACTGAGGTTCAGTCCCTGTCACTGACTGAAATTCGATCCCTGTCACTGACTGATATTCAATCCCTGTCACTGACTGAGATTCAATCCATTTCACTGACTGAGATTCAAAGCCTGTCACTGATTGAGATTCAATCCCTGTCACTAACTGAGGTTCAATCCCTGTCACTGACTGAGATTCAATCCCTGTCACTGACTGAGTGTCAATCTCTCTCTCTGACTGAAGTTCAAACCCTGTCACTGATTGAAATTCAAACCCTGTCACTGACTGAGATTCAATCCCTTTCACTGATTGAGATTCAAATTGCTGTCACTGAATGAGATACAATCCCTGTCACTGACTATGATTCAATTCCTGTCACTGATTGAGATTCAATCCCTGTCTCTGACTGAGATTCAATCCCTTTCACTGACTGAGATTCAAAGCCTGTCACTGATTGAGATTCAATCGCTGTCACTGAATGAGATTCAATCTCTGTCACTGACTGAGATTCAATCCCTGTCACTGACTGATTGTCAATCCCTGTCACTGTCTGAGGGTTAATCCCTGTCACTGACTGAGATTCAAACCCTGTCACTGATTGAGATTCAATCCCTGTCACTGACTGAGATTCAATCACTGTCACTGACTGAGATTCAATCCCTGTCTCTGACTGAGATTCAATCCCTGTCACTGACTGTGATTCAATCCCTGTCACCATCTGAGATTCAATTCCTGTCACTGATTGAGATTCAATCCCTGTCAATGATTAAGATTCAATTCCTGTCACTGACTGAGATTCAATCCCTGTCACTGATTAAGATTCAATTCCTGTCACTGACTGATATTCAATCCCTGTCACTGACTGAGATTCAATCCATTTCACTGACTGAGTGTCAATCTCTGTCTCTGACTGAAGTTCAAACCCTGTCACTGATTGAGATTCAAACCCTGTCACTGACTGAGATTCAATCCCTTTCACTGATTGAGATTCAAATTACTGTCACTGAATGAGATTCAATCCCTGCCACTGACTGAGATTCAAAGCCTGTCACTGATTGAGATTCAATCCCTGATATTAACTGAGTTTCAATCCCTGTCACTATCTGATTGTCAATCCCTGTCACTGTCTGAGGGTTAATCCCTGTCACTGACTGAGATTCAAACCCTGTTACTGATTGAGATTCAATCCCTGTCACTGACTGAGATTCAATCACTGTCACTGACTGCGATTCAATCCCTGTCTCTGACTGAGATTGAATCCCTTTCACTGACTGAAGCTCAATCCCTGTCACTGAATGAAATTAAATCCCTGTCACTGACTGAGGTTCAATCCCTGTCACTGACTGAGATTCAATCCCTGTCACTGATTGAGATTCAATCCCTGTCACTGACTGAGGTTCAATCCCTGTCACTGACTGAGATTCAATCCCTGTCACTGACTGAGATTAAATCCTGGTCACCATCTGAGATTCAATTCCTGTCACTGATTGAGATTCAATCCCTGTCACTGATTAAGATTCAATCCCTGTCACTGACTGAGGTTCAGTCCCTGTCACTGACTGAAATTCGATCCCTGTCACTGACTGATATTCAATCCCTGTCACTGACTGAGATTCAATCCATTTCACTGCCTGAGATTCAAAGCCTGTCACTGATTGAGATTCAATCCCTGTCACTGACTGATTGTCAATCCCTGTCACTGACTGAGATTCAATCCCTGTCACTGACTGAGTGTCAATCTCTCTCTCTGACTGAAGTTCAAACCCTGTCACTGATTGAGATTCAAACACTGTCACTGACTGAGATTCAATCCCTTTCACTGATTGAGATTCAAATTGCTGTCACTGAATGAGATTCAATCCCTGTCACTGACTAAGATTCAATTCCTGTCACTGATTGAGATTCAATCCCTGTCTCTGACTGAGATTCAATCCCTTTCACTGACTGAGATTCAAAGCCTGTCACTGATTGAGATTCAATCGCTGTCACTGAATGAGATTCAATCTCTGTCACTGACTGAGATTCAATTCTTGTCACTGACTGATTGTCAATCCCTGTCACTGTCTGAGGGTTAATCCCTGTCACTGACTGAGATTCAAACCCTGGCACTGATTGAGATTCAATCCCTGTCACTGACTGAGATTCAATCACTGTCACTGACTGAGATTCAATCCCTGTCTCTGACTGAGATTCAATCCCTTTCACTGACTGAGAATCAATCCCTGTCACTGACTGTGATTCAATCCCTGTCACCATCTGAGATTCAATTCCTGTCACTGATTGAGATTCAATCCCTGTCACTTATTAAGATTCAATTCCTGTCACTGACTGAGGTTCAGTCCCTGTCACTGACTGAAATTCGATCCCTGTCACTGACTGATATTCAATCCCTGTCACTGACTGATATTCAATCCATTTCACTGAGTGTCAATCTCTGTCTCTGACTGAAGTTCAAACCCTGTCACTGATTGAGATTCAAACCCTGTTACTGATTGAGATTCAATCCCTGTCACTGACTGAGATTCAATCCCTGTCACTGTCTGAGGGTTAATCCCTGTCACTGACTGAGATTCAAACCCTGTTACTGATTGAGATTCAATCCCTGTCACTAATTGAGTTTCAATCGCTGCCACTGAATGAGATTCAATCTCTGTCTCTAACTGAGATTGAATCCCTTTCACTGACTGAAGCTCAATCCCTGTCACTGATTGAGATTCAATCCCTGTCACTGACTGAGGTTCAATCCCTGTCACTGAATGAGATTAAATCCCTGTCACTGACTGAGGTTCAATCCCTGTCACTGACTGAGATTCAATCCCTGTCACTGATTGAGATTCAATCCCTGTCACTGACTGAGGTTCAGTCCCTGTCACTGACTGAGATTCAATCCCAGTCACTGACTGAGATTAAATCCCGGTCACCATCTGAGATTCAATACCTGTCACTGATTGAGATTCAATCCCTGTCACTGATTAAGATTCAATCCCTGTCACTGACTGAGGTTCAGTCCCTGTCACTGACTGAAATTCGATCCCTGTCACTGACTGATATTCAATCCCTGTCACTAACTGAGATTCAATCCATTTCACTGACTGAGATTCAAAGTCTGTCACTGATTGAGATTCAATCCCTGTCACTAACTGAGGTTCAATCCCTGTCACTGACTGAGATTCAATCCCTGTCACTGACTGAGTGTCAATCCCTTTCACTGATTGAGATTCAAATTGCTGTCACTGAATGAGATTCAATCCCTGTCACTGACTAAGATTCAATTCCTGTCACTGATTGAGATTCAATCCCTGTCTCTGACTGAGATTCAATCCCTTTCACTGACTGAGATTCAAAGCCTGTCACTGATTGAGATTCAATCGCTGTCACTGAATGAGATTCAATCTCTGTCACTGACTGAGATTCAATCCCTGTCACTGACTGATTGTCAATCCCTGTCACTGTCTGAGGGTTAATCCCTGTCACTGACTGAGATTCAAACCCTGTCACTGATTGAGATTCAATCCCTGTCACTGACTGAGATTCAATCACTGTCACTGACTGAGATTCAATCCCTGTCTCTGACTGAGATTCAATCCCTTTCACTGACTGAGATTCAATCTCTGTCACTGACTGTGATTCAATCCCTGTCACCATCTGAGATTCAATTCCTGTCACTGACTGAGGTTCAGTCCCTGTCACTGACGGATATTCAATCCCTGTCACTGACTGAGATTCAATCCATTTCACTGATTGAGATTCAAATTGCTGTCACTGAATGAGATTCAATCCCTGTCACTGACTAAGATTCAATTCCAGTCACTGATTGAGATTCAATCCCTGTCTCTGACTGAGATTCAATCCCTTTCACTGACTGAGATTCAAAGCCTGTCACTGATTGAGATTCAATCCCTGTCCCTGACTGAGATTCAATCCCTGTCACTGACTGAGGTACAATCCCTGTCACTGACTGAGATTCAATTGCTGTCACTGATTGAGATTCAATCCCTGTCACTGACTGAGTGTCAATCTCTGTCTCTTACTGAAGTTCAAACCCTGTCACTGATTGAGATTCAATCCCTGTCACTGACTGAGATTCAATCCCTGTCACTGATTGATATTCAATTACTGTCACTGATTGAGATTCAAATTGCTGTCACTGAATGAGATTCAATCCCTGTCACTGACTGAGATTCAATCCCTTTCACTGACTGAGATTAAATCCCTTTCACTGACTGAGATTCAAAGCCTGTCACTGATTGAGATTCAATCCCTGACATTAACTGAGTTTCAATCCCTGTCAGTGACTGATTGTCAATCCCTGTCACTGTCTGAGGGTTAATCCCTGTCACTGACTGAGATTCAAACCCTGTTACTGATTGAGATTCAATCCCTGTCACTGACTGAGAATCAATCACTGTCACTGACTGCGATTCAAATCCTGTCTCTGACTGAGATTGAATCCCTTTCACTGACTGAAGCTCAATCCCTGTCACTGATTGAGATTCAATCCCTGTCACTGACTGAGGTTCAATCCCTGTCACTGAATGAGATTCAATCCCTGTCACTGGCTGAGGTTCAATCCCTGTCACTGATTGAGATTCAATCCCTGTCTCTGACTGAGGTTCAATCCCTGTCACTGACTGAGATTCAATCCCTGTCACTGATTGAGATTCAATCCCTGTCACCATCTGAGATTCAATTCCTGTCACTGACTGAGATTCAATCCCTTTCTCTGACTGAGATTCAATCCCTTTCACTGACTGAGATTCAATCCCTGTCACCATCTGAGATTCAATTCCTGTCACTGATTGAGATTCAATCCCTGTCATTAACTGAGTTTCATACCTGTCACTGACTGATTGTCAATCCCTGTCACAGTCTGAGGGTTAATCCCTGTCACTGACTGAGATTCAAACCCTGTTACTGATTGAGATTCAATCCCTGTCACTGATTGAGATTCAATCCCTGTCACTGACTGAGGTTCAGTCCCTGTCACTGCCTGAAATTCGATCCCTGTCACTGACTGATATTTAATCCCTGTCACTGACTGAGATTCAATCCATTTCACTGACTGAGATTCAAAGCCTGTCACTGATTGAGATTCAATCCCTGTCACTAACTGAGGTTCAATCCCTGTCACTGACTGAGATTCAATCCCTGTCACTGACTGAGTGTCAATCTCTCTCTCTGACGGAAGTTCAAACCCTGTCACTGATTGAGATTCAAGCCCTGCCACTGACTGAGATTCAATCCCTTTCACTGATTGAGATTCAAATTGCTGTCACTGAATGAGATTCAATCCCTGTCACTGACTAAGATTCAGTTCCTGTCACTGATTGAGATTCAATCCCGGTCTCTGACTGAGATCCAATCCCTTTCACTGACTGAGATTCAAAGCCTGTCACTGATTGAGATTCAATCGCTGTCACTGAATGAGATTCAATCTCTGTCACTGACTGAGATTCAATCCCTGTCACTGACTGATTGTCAATCCCTGTCACTGTCTGATTTTTAATCCCTGTCACTGACTGAGATTCAAACCCTGGCACTGATTGAGATTCAATCCCTGTCACTGACTGAGATTCAATCACTGTCACTGACCGAGATTCAATCCCTGTCTCTGACTGAGATTCAATCCCTTTCACTGACTGAGATTCAATCCCTGTCACTGACTGTGATTCAATCCCTGTCACCATTTGAGATTCAATTCCTGTCACTGATTGAGATTCAATCCCTGTCACTGATTATGATTCAATTCCTGTCACTGACTGAGTTTCAGTCCCTGTCACTGACTGAAATTCGATCCCTGTCACTGACTGATATTCAATCCCTGTCACTGGCTGAGATTCAATCTCTGTCACTGACTGAGATTCAATCCATTTCACTGACTGAGATTCAAAGCCTGTCACTGATTGAGATTCAATACCTGTCACTGGCTGAGATTCAATCTCTGTCACTGACTGAGATTCAATCCATTTCACTGTCTGAGATTCAAAGCCTGTCACTGATTGAGATTCAATCTCTGTCACTAACTGAGGTTCAATCCCTGTCACTGACTGAGATTCAATCCCTGTCACTGACTGAGATTCAATCCCTTTCACTGACTGAGATTCAAATTGCTGTCACTGAATGAGATTCAATCCCTGTCACTGACTAAGATTCAATTCCTGTCACTGATTGAGATTGAATCCCTTTCACTGACTGAAGCTCAATCCCTGTCACTGACTGAGATTCAATCCCTGTCACTGATTGAGATTCAATCCCTGTCACTGACTGAGGTTCAGTCCCTGTCACTGACTGAGATTCAATACCAGTCACTGACTGAGATTAAATCCCGGTCACCATCTGAGATTCAATTCCTGTCACTGATTGAGATTCAATCCCTGTCACTGATTAAGATTCAATCCCTGTCACTGACTGAGGTTCAGTCCCTGTCACTGACTGAAATTCGATCCCTGTCACTGACTGATATTCAATCCCTGTCACTGACTGAGATTCAATCCATTTCACTGACTGAGATTCAAAGCCTGTCACTGATTGAGATTCAATCCCTGTCACTAACTGAGGTTCAATCCCTGTCACTGACTGAGATTCAATCCCTGTCACTGACTGAGTGTCAAACCCTTTCACTGATTGAGATTCAAATTGCTGTCACTGAATGAGATTCAATCCCTGTCACTGACTAAGATTCAATTCCTGTCACTGATTGAGATTCAATCCCTGTCTCTGACTGAGATTCAATCCCTTTCACTGACTGAGATTCAAAGCCTGTCACTGATTGAGATTCAATCGCTGTCACTGAATGAGATTCAATCTCTGTCACTGACTGAGATTCAATCCCTGTCACTGACTGATTGTCAATCCCTGTCACTGTCTGAGGGTTAATCCCTGTCACTGACTGAAATTCAAACCCTGTCACTGATTGAGATTCAATCCCTGTCACTGACTGAGATTCAATCACTGTCACTGACTGAGATTCAATCCCTGTCTCTGACTGAGATTCAATCCCTTTCACTGACTGAGATTCAATCCCTGTCACTGACTGTGATTCAATCCCTGTCACCATCTGAGATTCAATTCCTGTCACTGACTGAGGTTCAGTCCCTGTCACTGACTGATATTCAATCCCTGTCACTGACTGAGATTCAATCCATTTCACTGATTGAGATTCAAATTGCTGTCACTGAATGAGATTCAATCCCTGTCACTGACTGAGATTCAATTCCTGTCACTGATTGAGATTCAATCCCTGTCTCGGACTGAGATTCAATCCCTTTCACTGACTGAGATTCAAAGCCTGTCACTGATTGAGATTCAATCCCTGTCCCTGACTGAGATTCAATCCCTGTCACTGACTGAGGTACAATCCCTGTCACTGACTGAGATTCAATTGCTGTCACTGATTGAGATTCAATCCCTGTCACTGACTGAGTGTCAATCTCTGTCACTGACTGTGATTCAATTCCTGTCACTGATTGAGATTCAAATTGCTGTCACTGAATGAGATTCAATCCCTGTCACTGACTAAGATTCAATTCCTGTCACTGATTGAGATTCAATCCCTGTCTCGGACTGAGATTCAATCCCTTTCACTGACTGAGATTCAAAGCCTGTCACTGATTGAGATTCAATCCCTGTCACTGATTGAGATTCAATCCCTGTCACTGACTGAGATTCAATCCCTGTCACTGATTGATATTCAATTACTGTCACTGATTGAGATTCAAATTGCTGTCACTGAATGAGATTCAATCCCTGTCACTGATTGAGATTCAATCCCTTTCACTGACTGAGATTAAATCCCTTTCACTGTCTGAGATTCAAAGCCTGTCACTGATTGAGATTCAATCCCTGACATTAACTGAGTTTCAATCCCTGTCAGTGACTGATTGTCAATCCCTGTCACTGACTGAGGGTTAATCCCTGTCACTGACTGAGATTCAAACCCTGTTACTGATTGAGATTCAATCCCTGTCACTGACTGAGATTCAATCACTGTCACTGACTGCGATTCAATCCCTGTCTCTGACTGAGATTGAATCCCTTTCACTGACTGAAGCTCAATCCCTGTCACTGATTGAGATTCAATCCCTGTCACTGACTGAGGTTCAATCCCTGTCACTGAATGAGATTCAATCCCTGTCACTGGCTGAGGTTCACTCCCTGTCACTGACTGAGATTCAATCCCTGTCACTGATTGAGATTCAATCCCTGTCACTGGCTGAGGTTCAATCCCTGTCACTGACTGAGATTCAATCCCTGTCACTGACCGAAGCTCAATCCCTGTCACTGATTGAGATTCAATCCCTGTCTCTGACTGAGGTTCAATGCCTGTCACTGACTGAGATTCAATCCCTGTCACTGACTGAGATTCAATCCCTGTCACCATCTGAGATTCAATTCCTGTCACTGACTGAGATTCAATCCCTTTCTCTGACTGAGATTCAATCCCTTTCACTGACTGAGATTCAATCCCTGTCACCATCTGAGATTCAATTCCTGTCACTGATTGAGATTCAATCCCTGACATTAACTGAGTTTCATACCTGTCACTGACTGATTGTCAATCCCTGTCACAGTCTGAGGGTTAATCCCTGTCACTGACTGAGATTCAAACCCTGTTACTGATTGAGATTCAATCCCTGTCACTGATTGAGATTCAATCCCTGTCACTGACTGAGGTTCAGTCCCTGTCACTGCCTGAAATTCGATCCCTGTCACTGACTGATATTTAATCCCTGTCACTGACTGAGATTCAATCCATTTCACTGACTGAGATTCAAAGCCTGTCACTGATTGAGATTCAATCCCTGTCACTAACTGAGGTTCAATCCCTGTCACTGACTGAGATTCAATCCCTGTCACTGACTGAGTGTCAATCTCTCTCTCTGACGGAAGTTCAAACCCTGTCACTGATTGAGATTCAAGCCCTGTCACTGACTGAGATTCAATCCCTTTCACTGATTGAGATTCAAATTGCTGTCACTGAATGAGATTCAATCCCTGTCACTGACTAAGATTCAGTTCCTGTCACTGATTGAGATTCAATCCCGGTCTCTGACTGAGATCCAATCCCTTTCACTGACTGAGGTTCAAAGCCTGTCACTGATTGAGATTCAATCGCTGTCACTGAATGAGATTCAATCTCTGTCACTGACTGAGATTCAATCCCTGTCACTGACTGATTGTCAATCCCTGTCACTGTCTGATTTTTAATCCCTGTCACTGACTGAGATTCAAACCCTGGCACTGATTGAGATTCAATCCCTGTCACTGACTGAGATTCAATCACTGTCACTGACCGAGATTCAATCCCTGTCTCTGACTGAGATTCAATCCCTTTCACTGACTGAGATTCAATCCCTGTCACTGACTGTGATTCAATCCCTGTCACCATTTGAGATTCAATTCCTGTCACTGATTGAGATTCAATCCCTGTCACTGATTAAGATTCAATTCCTGTCACTGACTGAGGTTCAGTCCCTGTCACTGACTGAAATTCGATCCCTGTCACTGACTGATATTCAATCCCTGTCACTGGCTGAGATTCAATCTCTGTCACTGACTGAGATTCAATCCATTTCACTGACTGAGATTCAAAGCCTGTCACTGATTGAGATTCAATTCCTGTCACTGGCTGAGATTCAATCTCTGTCACTGACTGAGATTCAATCCATTTCACTGTCTGAGATTCAAAGCCTGTCACTGATTGAGATTCAATCCCTGTCACTAACTGAGGTTCAATCCCTGTCACTGACTGACATTCAATCCCTGTCACTGACTGAGTGTCAATCTCTCTCTCTGACTGAAGTTCAAACCCTGTCACTGATTGAGATTCAAACCCTGTCACTGACTGAGATTCAATCCCTTTCACTGACTGAGATTCAATCCCTGTCACTGACTGAGATTCAATCCCTTTCACTGACTGAGATTCAATCCCTGTCACTGACTGTGATTCAATCCCTGTCACCATTTGAGATTCAATTCCTGTCACTGATTGAGATTCAATCCCTGTCACTGATTAAGATTCAATTCCTGTCACTGACTGAGGTTCAGTCCCTGTCACTGACTGAAATTCGATCCCTGTCACTGACTGATATTCAATCCCTGTCACTGGCTGAGATTCAATCTCTGTCACTGACTGAGATTCAATCCATTTCACTGATTGAGATTCAAAGCCTGTCACTGATTGAGATTCAATCCCTGTCACTGGCTGAGATTCAATCTCTGTCACTGACTGAGATTCAATCCATTTCACTGTCTGAGAATCAAAGCCTGTCACTGATTGAGATTCAATCCCTGTCACTAACTGAGGTTCAATCCCTGTCACTAACTGAGATTCAATCCCTGTCACTGACTGAGTGTCAATCTCTCTCTCTGACTGAAGTTCAACCCCTGTCACT
The DNA here is from genome assembly GCF_037043375.1 of Chiloscyllium plagiosum. NCBI lineage: Eukaryota > Metazoa > Chordata > Chondrichthyes > Orectolobiformes > Hemiscylliidae > Chiloscyllium > Chiloscyllium plagiosum. The sequence goes on along the minus strand of NW_028270180.1, from coordinate 92,916,970 downwards.
GATTGAGATTCAAACCCTGTCACTGATTGAGATTCAATCCCTGTCACTGGCTGAGATTCAATCTCTGTCACTGACTGAGATTCAATCCATTTCACTGTCTGAGATTCAAAGCCTGTCACTGATTGAGATTCAATCCCTGTCACTGACTGAGATTCAATCCCGGTCTCTGACTGAGATTCAATCCCTTTCACTGACTGAGATTCAAAGCCTGTCACTAATTGAGTTTCAATCGCTGTCACTGAATGAGATTCAATCTCTGTCACTGACTGAGATTCAATCCCTGTCACTGACTGATTGTCAATCCCTGTCACTGTCTGAGGGTTAATCCCTGTCACTGACTGAGATTCAAACCCTGTCACTGATTGAGATTCAATCCCTGTCACTGACTGCGATTCAATCACTGTCACTGACTGAGGTTCAGTCCCTGTCTCTGACTGAGATTCAATCCCTTTCACTGACTGAGATTCAAACCCTGTCACTGATTGAGATTCAATCTCTGTCACTGATTAAGATTCAATTCCTGTCACTGACTGAGGTTCAGTCCTTGTCAATGACTGAGATTCAATCCCTTTCACTGTCTGAGATTCAAACCCTGTCACTGATTGAGATTCAATCCCTGTCACTGATTAAGATTCAATTCCTGTCACTGACTGAGGTTCAGTCCCTGTCACTGACTGAGATTCAATCCCTTTCACTGACTGAGATTCAAAGCCTGTCATTGATTGAGATTCAATCCCTGTCACTGACTGAGGTTCAATCCCTGTCACTGACTGAGGTTTAAACCCTGTCACTGACTGAGTTTTAAACCCTGTCACCATCTGAGATTCAATTCCTGTCACTGATTGAGATACAATCCCTGTCACTGATTAAGATTCAATTCCTGTCACTGACTGAGGTTCAATCCCTGTCACTGACTGATTGTCAATCCCTGTCACCATCTGAGATTTAATCCCTGTCACTGACTGAGATTCAATCCCTGTCACTGACTGAGATTCAATCCCTCTCATTGACTGAGTTTCAATCCCTGTCACTGACTGAGATTCAATTCCTGTCACTGACTAAATCTCTATCCCAGTCACGTTTTGAGATTCAATCCCAGTCACTGACTGAGAATCAATTCCTCTCGCTGATTGGGATTCAATACCTGTCTCTGAGTGAGTTTCAATTCCTGTCATTGACTGATGTTCAATCCCTGTCACTAACTGAGATTCAATCCCTGTCACTGATTGAGATCCAATCGCTTTCACTGACTGAGATTCGATCCCTGTCAATGACTGAGATTCAATCCCCGTCACTGATTGAGATTCAATCCCTGTCACTGACTATGATTCAATCCCTGTCACTGACTGAGATTCAATTGCTGTCACTGATTGAGATTCAATCTCTGTCACTGACTGAGATTCAATCCCTGTCACTGACTGAGATTCAATTGCTGTTACTGACTGAGGTTCAGTCCCTGTCACTGATTGAGATTCAATCCCTGTCACTGACTGAGTGTTAATCTCTGTCTCTGACTGAATTTCAAACCCTGTCACTGACTGATTGTCAATCCCTGTCAGTGACTGAGGGTAAATCCCTTTCACTGACTGAGATTCAATCCCTGTCACTGATTGTGATTCAATCCCTGTCACTGACTAAGATTCAATCCCTGTCTCTGACTGAGATTGAATCCCTTTCACAAACTGAGATTCAAAGCCTGTCACTGAATGAGATTCAATCCCTGTCACTGACTGAGATTCAATCCCTGTCTCTGACTGAGATTCAATCCCTTTGACTGACTGAGCTTCATTCCCTGTCACTGATTGAGATTCAATCCCTGTCACTAACTGAGGTTCAATCCCTGCCACTGAATGAGATTCAATCCCTGTCACTGACTGATTGTCAATCCCTGTCTCTGACTGAGGGTAAATCCCTGTCACTGACTGAGATTCAATCCCTGTCACTGATTGAGATTCAATCCCTGTCACTGACTAAGATTCAATCCCTGTCTCTGACTGAGATTGAATCCCTTTCACTGACTGAGATCCAAAGCCTGTCACTGATTGAGATTCAATCCCTGTCACTGACTGAGGTTCAATCCCTGTCACTGTCTGAGATTCAATCCCTGTCACTGACTGATTGTCAATCCCTGTCACTGACTGAGGGTTAAACCCTGTCACTGACTGAGTTTCAATTCCTGTCACTGACTGTGATTCAATCCCTGTCAACTTCTGAGTTTCAATTCCTGTCACTGATTGAGATAGAATCTCTGTCACTGATTAAGATTCAATTCCTGTCACTGACTGAGGGTCAGTCCTGGTCAATGACTGAGATTCGATCCCTGTCACTGACTGATATTCAATCCCTGTCACTGACTGAGATTCAATCCCTTTCACTGACTGAGATTCAAAGCCTGTCACTGATTGAGATTCAATTCCTCTCACTGAATGAGGTTTAATCCCGATCATTGACTGAGATTCAATCGCTGTCACTGACTGATTGTCAATCCCTGTCACTGACTGAGGGTTAATCCCTGTCACTGACTGAGATTCAATCCCGGTCACTGACTGAGATTCAATCCCTGTCACTGATTGAGATCCAATCCCTGTCACTGACTGAAATTCAATTACTGTCACTAACTGAGGTACAATCCCTGTCAAAGACTATGATTCGATCCCTGTCACTGACTGAGAATCAATCCCTGTCACTGACTGACATTCAATCCCTGTCACTGACTGAGGTTCAATCCCTGTCACTGACTGATTGTCAATCCCTGTCACTGACTGAGATTCAATCCCTGTCACTGACTGAGATTCAATCCCTGTCACGATCTGAGATTCAATTCCTGTCACTGATTGAGATTCAATCCCTGTGTCTGATTAAGATTCAATTCCTGTCACTGACTGAGGTTCAGTCCCTGTCACTGACTGAAATTCGATCCCTGTCACTGATTGATATTGAATCCCTGTCACTGACTGAGATTCTATCCCTTTCACTGACTGAGATTCAATCCCTGTCACTAACTGAGATTCAATCTCTGTCACTGACTGAGATTCAATTCCTATCACTGACTGAGATTCAATCCCTGTCACTGATTGAGATTCAAAGCCTCTCACTGACTGAGGTTCAATCCCTATCATTGTCTGAGATTCAATCGCTTCACTGACTGATTGTCAATCCCTGTCACTGACTGAGATTCAATTCTTGTCACTGAGTGATGTTCAATCCCTGTCACTAACTGAGATTCAATTCCTGTCACTGATTGAGATCCAATCCCTGTCACTGACTAAGATTCAATTCCTGTCACTGACTGAGGTTCAATCCCTGTCACTAACTGAGGTACAATCCCTGTCACTGACTGAGATTCGATCCCTGTCACTGACTGATAATCAATCCCTGTCACTAACTGAGGTACAATCCCTGTCACTGACTGAGATTCGATCCCTGTCAATGACTGAGGTTCAATCCCTGTCACTGATTGAGATTCAATCCCTGTCACTGACTAAGATTCAATCCCTGTCACTGACTGACATTCAATCCTTGTCACTGACTGAGAATCAATCCCTGTCAATGACTGAGGTTCAATCCCTGTCACTGATTGAGATTCAAACCCTGTCACTGACTGAGATTCAATCCCTGTCACTGACTGAGATTCAATTGCTGTCACTGATTGAGATTCATTCCCTGTCACTGACTGAGGTTCAATCCCTGTCAATGACTGAGGTTCAATCCCTGTCACTGACTGATTGTCAATCCCTGTCACTGACTGAGATTCAATCCCTGTCACTGACTGAGATTCAATCCCTGTCACGATCTGAGATTCAATTCCTGTCACTGATTGAGATTCAATCCCTGTGTCTGATTAAGATTCAATTCCTGTCACTGACTGAGGTTCAGTCCCTGTCACTGACTGAAATTCGATCCCTGTCACTGATTGATATTGAATCCCTGTCACTGACTGAGATTCTATCCCTTTCACTGACTGAGATTCAATACCTGTCACTAACTGAGATTCAATCTCTGTCACTGACTGAAATTCAATTCCTATCACTGACTGAGATTCAATCCCTGTCACTGACTGAGATTCAAAGCCTCTCACTGACTGAGGTTCAATCCCTATCATTGTCTGAGATTCAATCGCTTCACTGACTGATTGTCAATCCCTGTCACTGACTGTGGGTTAATCCCTGTCACTGACTGAGATTCAATTCCTGTCACTGAGTGATGTTCAATCCCTGTCACTAACTGAGATTCAATTCCTGTCACTGATTGAGATCCAATCCCTGTTACTGACTAAGATTCAATTCCTGTCACTGTCTGAGGTTGCCACCCAGGTAAATAGTGCGGTGAGGAAGGCATATGGCGTACTGGCTTTTATTGGTAGAGGAATTGAGTTCCGGAGTCCTGAGGTCATGATGCAGTTGTATAAGACTCTGGTACGGCCGCATCTGGAATATTGTGTGCAGTTTTGGTCGCCATACTATAGGAAGGATGTGGAGGCATTGGAACGGGTGCAGAGGAGGTTTACCAGGATGTTGCCTGGTATGGAAGGAAAATCGTATGAGGAAAGACTGAGGCACTTGGGGCTGTTTTCACTAGAGAAAAGAAGGTTTAGGGGTGACTTGATTGAGGTGTACAAGATGATTAGGGGGTTAGATAGGGTCGACAGTATGAACCTTTTCCCGCGTATTGAGTCGGGTATTACAAGGGGGCATAGCTTTAAATTAAGGGGGGGTAGATATAGGACTGATGTTAGGGGTAGGTTCTTCACTCAGCGAGTCGTTAGTTCATGGAATGCCCTGCCAGTAACAGTGGTGGACTCTCCCTCTTTATGGGCATTTAAGAGGGCATTGGATAGGTATATGGAGGATAGTGGGTTAGTGTAGTTTAGGTGGGCTTGGATCGGCGCAACATCGAGGGCCCAAGGGCCTGTACTGCGCTGTATTCTTCTATGTTCTATGTTCTATGTTCTATGTTCAATCCCTGTCACTAACTGAGGTACAATCCCTGTCACTGACTGAGATTCGATCCCTGTCACTGACTGATAATCAATCCCTGTCACTAACTGAGGTACAATCCCCGTCACTGACTGAGATTCGATCCCTGTCAATGACTGAGGTTCAATCCCTGTCACTGATTGAGATTCAATCCCTGTCACTGACTAAGATTCAATCCCTGTCACTGACTGAGTTTCAATCTCTGTCTCTGACTGAAGTTCAAACCCTGTCTCTGATTGAGATTCAATCCCTCTCACTTACTGAGGTTCAATCCCTGTCACTGACTGAGATTCAATCCCTGTCACTGACTGAGGTTCAATCCCTGTCATTGACTGTGATTCTATTCCTGTCACTGATTGAGATTCAAATTGCTGTCACTGAATGAGATTCAATCCCTGTCACTGACTAAGATTCAATCCCTGTCACCATCTGAGATTCAATTCCTGTCACTGATTGAGATTCAATCCCTGTCACTGACTGAGGTTCAATCCCTGTCACTGACTGAGATTCAATTCCTGTCACTGACTGAGGTTCAGTCCCTGTCACTGACTGAGATTCGATCCCTGTCACTGACTGAGGTTCAATCCCTGTCACTGACTGATTGTCAATCCCTGTCACTGACTGAGATTCAATCCCTGTCACTGACTGAGATTCAGTCCCTGTCACGATCTGAGATTCAATTCCTGTCACTGATTGAGATTCAATCCCTGTGTCTGATTAAGATTCAATTCCTGTCACTGATTGAGATTCAATCCCTGTCACTGACTGAGGTTCAATCCCTGTCACTGACTGAGATTCAATTCCTGTCACTGACTGAGGTTCAGTCCCTGTCACTGACTGAGATTCGATCCCTGTCACTGACTGATATTCAATCCCTTTCACTGACTGAGATTCAAAGCCTGTCACTGATTGAGATTCAATTCCTGGGCGGCACGGTGGCACAGTGGTTAGCACTGCTGCCTCACAGCGCCAGAGACCCGGGTTCAATTCCCGACTCAGGAGACTGACTGTGTGGAGTTTGCACGTTCTCCCCGTGTCTGCGTGGGTTTCCTCCGGGTGCTCCGGTTTCCTCCCACAATCCAAAAATGTGCGGGTCAGGTGAATTGGCCATGCTAAATTTCCCGTAGTGTTAGGTTTAAGGGGTAAATGTAGGGGTATGGGTGGGTTGCGCTTCGGCGGGTCGGTGTGGACTTGTTGGGCCGAAGGGCCTGTTTCCACACTGTAAGTAATCTAATCTAATCCTGTCACTGACTGAGGTTCAATCTCTATCATTGACTGAGATTCAATCTCTGTCACTGACTGATTGTCAATCCCTGTCACTGACTCAGATTCAATCCCTGTCACGGACTCGCGAGCACAAGTTTATCCAGTGGGGTTGTACATGATATTTTAACCTAACACCTCACACAATGACCTGATCAGCGTTTCAAACAGTCACTCGAAATTCGAACTGCAGAAAATCCCACCAATGAATCGAACCTTTCATTCTTTCACAAATTTCTCCTGTGTGTGAATCATACAACGATCCAATATCCAGCGTGATCACTGACTTGCCAACTGTATAAGGTCTACCCATTGTGTTCAGCGATCACAGCTTCTGTAAATAGCCACCTGTGCTGTGCCCAATGTCATTTGCTGCCCACAGCTCACACCACATTTCTTCTTCCTGAGCTGATGAGCTTTGTTCCTGATCTGTCTGATCTGTTAATAAACCTTTTCTATCACTTCATCCTATCAACTCACAATTCTGAACATATGAATAAAATAAGGCGTTGGACCAAATGTTAAACTTAGTGGAAGTCTGCCATTCAGCCCATCGAGTCCGCCCCACCATTCAACAAACTCATGGTTGATCTGATAACCTTCAACTCCATTCTGTTCACTTACCTCGACAAAGTTTCATCATCTTTCTGATTATCTATCTGTCATAGTTTGAAAATACCTACCAACTCAACCTTAACAGTGGTTGCCCCAAAAATGCCAAACACTCTCTGGTCCCTGAGCAAAGAAATTACTCCTCATTCCTGAATTTAATGGGCAATATATAATTCTGAAATTATTTCCTCTTGTGCACTCCTCAGAGCATAGGGCAAACCACCTGCCCGTATCTACCCTGTCAAGATCCAGTAAATATTGAACGTTTATAAATGTTATTATGTGATTATAGAGCTCCCTTTCACCTCCTTTTCTTCAAGGAGAATAATCCCAGTTTAACCAATCATTGCACGAAGCTCCATTTTATACAGAGTTAGCAACATGTTTGCAAATCTCTGCTCTCCCTTCCAGCATCCTTACATATTATTAAGACAGGTGGAGAAATTTCGTCGAGGAAATTTCAGGCGCAGACGGAAATTGGAATTTGAAATCAGAAAGCGATTGGAATCGGATTGACCCACAGAAGGACCAAATGCAGCGAAGATAACTCTGACAAATGAGAATCTCATCATATTCGATTGACATTCAATGGCTTCATTGTAACTGAATTCCTCCGTGTCATCGTCCTGGGAGCTAGTATTTAGGAAAAATGGAACCTGGCCGCCCATATAAAGAAGTTGACGACAAAAACATGTCCGCCGGTCGACTTTGTTTGATTATTAACTCAACTCTTGTCTCCTCGAAGCCTACATCGACCGCAACGCACAAATTAGATGTTTAACAGAACTCTCTCCATTTGCCGCGGTGGGTGCAGCTTCAATACAAGTGAGAACTGGACACCCTCCACCACAATACAGTCACTGAACTGGAGATTGTTCAACACCTGAATATTTATTCCCTTAACTGCTAAGACACAATTGCAGCAGAGTTCACCACCTTGAAGATTCACTGGAGTAAGTCACCCAGGCTTTGTTGATAGAACCTTCAAAGCTAAAAAAATCTGTACTACTATAAGGACAAGGTTGAAGATGCACTGTACCGTCACCATTTGCAAATTACTCCCCAAGGCACAGACCAGCATGAATTGGAGAGGTATCAGTGGTATTGAAGTGGTCTTGATGGGCCAAGAGCAATAGTTCAGCCTTTTTTCTTTTATCTTACAATGTTTTAAAAATGTTGATTATTACATTGACCTGACATTCCTTTAGTTGTTTCCTAACATGGTGGTTTCTGAAGATCTAATATCATCCTCAGGCTGCGATCAACAATAGAAAATGTCCAAAACCTCTCTTGAGCAACTGATCTCCCTGTCCAACAATCTTCAGAGATCTGTGAATGCCCACTCCAAGATCACTTTGTTCCTATACACCATTCAGAATCCTCACTGTTATTGTTACAACTCCCCAAATTCATTTCCCCTTTTTGGTCTGGATTCAATTCCAATCGCCGTTTTTCCCTTCCGCCTGATTGATACATCCCTGCAGTGCCTGAGATTATTCATCACAGTCAATTACATGACCAATTGTTTCATCGTCTGTAAACTTCTGAACATGAATCCTACAACTAAGTTAGAATTATTGATCTACATCAGGAAACAGTGGTACTCCACTGGAAACAGGCATCCAAGCATGCTTCATTGCTGGATGGGATGGCCACCTGCAATAAAAGCAGAATCGGACCATTTCAATCATTTCTAATAGCAGCTCTGCAGTTGGTCTCCTGACTGATTCCTTCTCACATATGGGAGTGGTGAATGACCTGCTCACATTGTGACTGAGCAAATGAATTTATATTTCAGCGGGTAATTGAATCGCTTCCTACAGACCCCCCCCCCCCCCCCCCCCCCCCCCCCCCATGGACCTGACTTCATGGCGGTGTGGGTATCCTTGTGTCTATTATTTTGGATAATCAGTTGAATTTGCGTCCACGCTGAGACGTCTCCCAATTTTCCCCGTCATCCATGTATCTTTTTTATCCTTCCTTATTCTCCCATGGAGTGTGGCCATCATAGTCTGAACAGCACTTGTTATTCATCCTTAATTCTCCTTGACTTGAGTCAGAGGGAATGTATGGGTGAACCGCACTATTGTGGGTCTGGAGTTACATGTTGTCAAGTCTCATTAAGGGCGGCAGATTTCCCTTTTGAAGGGATATGAATACGTTTTCAGCAAATTAACACTTTTTGTCACTCTTCATCTGAGCGGGTTTATATTCCAGACTTTATTAATCGAATCTAATTGCCACCAGCTGCCATGCTCCATTCTCCAAAGGTTGCTTACCAAATATCGCCATTACATTTGCAGATGTCACGAAGATTGATGGAGTAGCAGAAAGCATAGGGGACTGTCAACGAATGACGGAGAATATAGATAGATAGAAGAGTTGAGCGGAGAATTGGCAGATGGAGTTGAATCCAGGCAAATGTGAGATAATGCATTTTGGGAAGTCTAATTCTCGAGCCAAGTATACTGGAAACGGAAAAGCCTTGGGTAAAGTTGATGAGCAGAGAGATCTGGGAGTTCAGGTCCTTTGTACCCTGAAGGGTATAACCAGGGTGGATAAAAATAAGCATTTTCCCAAGGTGAGGGATTCAATAATGAGATGTCATGCGTTCAAGGTGAGAGGTGAAAAGTTTAAGAAAGATAAACGTTTGAAGTATTTTATACAGAGGGTGGTAGGTGCCTGGAACGTGTTGCCAGCAGAGGTAGTAGAGGCAAGCACGGTAGATTCATTTCAGGTGCGCCTGGACATATGCATGAGTAGGTGGGGTGTAGAAGATAAAGACGCTTAGGAATTTGGTGATAGGTTTAGACAGTGGATTTGGATCAGCTCAGGCTTCGACGTCCAAAGTGTCTGTTCCTGGCCTGTAAATTTTCTGTGTTTTTGTTCTTCTTTGTTCACTACACTACCAACTTCATGCTACATTGCTTCATCTCAGAGAATGACATTGTCAATTCCAATTATCACAGAGGGAATATGTCATGCGGCTGTGTAGGAATGAAAGTGATGTACGCTGGATTGGAGTGTTTCCTGGGAGCAAGAGGCTGATGTGGAGACGATGTGATCAAAAACAGCTCTTACAGTCAAAGTAACAAAATAGCGCATTGCTAAGGAAATTTTCAGAGAATCTTTTGAATTAATCGCTTAAGGCGCCAGCTGAACCAATCTGCAGTGCGGGGTAATGCTGCTGTTGTGTCTTAATAATCTAATAAACAGAGACAAATATGCCCTTCCTCCCCGTCTTTAACCAGGAGCACTCCAGCTTTGGCATTTTATGCACCTCTGTACCATCGTAGAAGAACCACGTGCTCACTTTCAAACCAATCATCCATTTCCATACCGTGGTTGTGAGATCATTTATCATGTAGAAGCTTTTACAACATGGACCAGAGATTATTGGATCATCAGGCTCAGAAAAAGGACACAGGGCACCAATGAGGAAAAGAAAATTTATTTGAAAATGCCTCTTTCTGTGGACTTCTGCATCATTTATTTCACGTGCTCATTTGGCTCTATCTAGTCAATTGTGCGCAGTTCTGCGATTTGCATGGTAGCACGGATATGATAGCACTGGAAATCATGCAGGAGAGATTTATCAGGATATTGTCTGGGTAGAAGAGTTTCAATGATAAAGAGAAATGGGATAATCTGGAGGTGTTTTTCTTAGAGCAGAAGAAATTGAGAGGAGACATGATTGAGATGTACAAAATAATCAGGAATATGGATGGTGGAGAGTGAAATAAACGTTTCTCTTTGATGGTGAGATCAATCACGGAGGCGGTGGGGGGGGGGGGGGGGGGGAGGGTGGCATAGATTTAAGGATAGAAGAGGAAAGATTTGAGTGAAAACGCAGACAAATATTTTAAAATAGCAGTTATTCGAAATCTTGAACTCAGTGCATCCAAAGATTGGAGAGGCAGAAATCCTCAAAACTTTCGGAAGTATTCAGATGTGAATGTTGTGATGAAAATGTGTTGCTGGAAAAGCGCAGCAGGCCAGGCAGCATCCAAGGAGCGGGAGAACCGACGTTCCTGGCATAGGTCTTTCATCAGGAAGGAGTCTTGTCGGTGTGGATGCTGCCTGACCTGCTGCGCTTTTCCAGCAACACATTTTCAGCTCTGATCTCCAGCATCTGCAGTCCTCACTTCCTCCTAGTGAATTTTGTGATGCCAAGACAGACGAGGCTATAGGACAAGTGATTTTAAAAAAGGGTTCGAATAGTTAAGCGAATGTTAATTTCCAATATTTTCAAATAGGCTTCTTTTTGCATAAAATTCCTGGGTAGTACCACCGCCTGTCACTGCGTGAGATGCGGATCAATTCGCTCCCAGGACGGGCGCTTGCATATTGGGAGGGCTCAGTGGGTAGAACTGCGCCTTTCAGCGCCAGAAACCCGCATTCGATTCCAGACTTGTGTGACTGACTGTGCGGAAATTGCGCACTCCTGCTCCCACTCACCCTTGTCAGTTTCCCCTGGCTGTTCCGATTCCTCCTCACAGTGCAAAGGTGTGCAATCCAGATAAATGGCAAACAAAATCTGAATGTACTGTAAGTGTTGAAAATCAGAGTCAAAAGTCAGAATTGCAGCTTGGGGAAAACAGAATGACCATTTCGGGTGAACAGACCCTTCCTCGGAACGGTTTTTAATTCAAAATGTTAACCCTGATTTCTCTCCAGTGATGCTGCCTGATTCGCTGAACTTTTGCAGTAATTTCTATTTTTCTAGGTGGATCATAAATACGGGTTTAGAAAGATAGAGTGGGGGAGTGTGAATCTCTTCCACGGCACAGTGCAGAATCAACTGGCCAAATGTTTTTTGTCTGCACTGTGTCGAATTCCATTAACTCTGAATCTATAAGTTTTTTGTCCTTTTTTTAGTCTTTGGTTTTCACATCTCTCCTGTCATGTGAATTGCAGAACAGGACAATCGACGTTTCGGGCATAAACCACAACCAAACTATTACCACCTGACGCCTGGAAAATGAACGCCTCATATTCTGCCTTGGGACCCTGCAATCACACAGGATAACTGTGGATTTCAACGTCTTCCTCATTTCCCCTCCACCCACATTATCACAGCCTGAAGCATCCAACTCAGCACTACCCCCTGGACCCGTTCATCTCTGCCCTTCTGACTCATCACCTTCTCCCCCGCCTCCATCCAGCATTCACTTTCCCAGCTACTTTGCACACAACTCTAACCCCCACCCATTTATCTCTCAGCCCACACCCACAAGACTCATTCCTGATGAAAGACTTATGCCAGAAACGTCGATTTTCCCGCTCCTCGGATGCGGCCTGACTTGCTGTACTTATCCAGCACGACACTATCGCCATGGCGAAGATAGACGAGCTCAGCTCAGGCTCTGTAAAGATGAAGTTAAATAGATGTCTGATGAAAGGATCGAACACTGTACAGAAAATACAGAGCAGGAAAGCATGGAAGGGTAAAGGCATGGAAACTACTGGCGATCTGTTACATGTGGTCTGCGGAATGCTACACTCGTCAAAAAACCACTGGGGCAGGATAGGGCCAGTGTGGCAGGATGGGATAAGAATAGTGGAATGCTGCTACACAAATTAGCAGAGTCAGACTGGGCTGAAAGATTACTATGGCAGGCTGAGATAATAATAATTAGTAAAGTCAGCCTCGCCTACTAAGCATCATCTTGGCAGTTTGGGACAAGTCATGAAAGTACATACTTAAGAAATGATTTTAAATAATTAATTGATAGTAGAGTCAGCCTGCTTGAGACGTTTGTAGGAGGATATGACATTAAATATATAGTCAGTAGTTAGTAGTGTCAGCTTGGGACAGGGAAACATTGTGATAGATGGGGTAGCTAAATATCTAATCATGACAGGTTCGTCTGGGGTGGAGGTTCATTGTCACACCGCTGGCAGTAGAATACCTAATAGTTACAGTAGAATAATACTAAGTCGAATTAGGAAAACCCATAGTGGAAAAACGAGAACGATAATGAGAATTAACACCGTTGGTTTATTGTATAGCGGATTGAGGTAATTCTGACTAACACAGTTGGGTATTCTCAGTCGCAGGTAGATAGGATAGTGAAGAAGGCGTTTGGTATGCTTTCCATTTTTTGGTCAGAGTGTTGAGTACAGGAGTTGGGAGGTCATGCTGCAGCTGTACAGGACATTGGTTAGGCCACTGTTGGAATATTGGTGCAATTCTGGTCTCCTTCCGATCGGAAAGATGTTGTAAAACTTGGAAGCGTTCAGAAAGATTTACAAGGATGTTTTCAGGCTTGGAGGATTTCAGCCATAGGGAGAGGCTGAACAGGTTGCGGCTGTTTTCCCTGGAGCATCGGAAGCTGAGGGGTGACCTTGTAGATGTTTTCAAAATTATGAGGGGCATGGAAAGGATAAATAGGGGTCGGGGAGTCCAGAATTGGAGGGCATATGTTTAGTGCGAGAGAGGTAAGATATGAAAGAGACCTAAGGGGCAATGTTTTCACACAGAGGGTGGTACGTGAATGGAATGAGCTGCCAGAGGATGTGGTGGAGGCTGGTACAATTGCAACATTTGAGAGGCATGTGTATAGGAAGGGTTTGGAGGGATATGGGCCCGGTGCTTGCAATTGGGACTAGATTGGTTTGGGATATGTGATCTGCATGGACAATTTGGACAGCAGAGTTTGTTTCCATGCTGCACATCTCAATGACTCTATGACTTTATGTCATGGATCCTGAGGTTCGGGCGCGTCAAAACTTTGTTTTCTGAATGTCACTGTTTTTGTTTGCAAATAAAAGATCTACTCCTTGAAAAACTCTCCGCATAGCCTGGTGATAGTCGACATTTTGTCTACGACAACCACAACTTTGGGTGCAGTAAAACTGTGGCGATTGCAGCTCTGTGGCACAATGAAAAACGTGTTAGATTTCTACAAATTTGGTAACTTTGCTTTCAATGTTTATGGGTTTTATCCGCACCAGAATTGGAGTTTAGTTCAGTTTTGAGCTGAATCATTGAGTGTTGTGCTGATTCATCGCCCATTCCTGTCGTCTGGAGTTCTCGTCCCTGCTACTGACCAGAGGAAATTCATTCCCTTCTTGGTTGTGAGTTTTTATGGAATCATATCATTTGAAACATGATCAGACCAGTATCAGATGCTCATCCGCAAAACCTGCAAATTTCGTGCAGAAACCCACTGTGCAACGTGTTCTTGGATGTCGGAATGGTGAAGATTATTGATGAATGCAATATGTTTCATGTTACCTGTATGAACATAAATTTTCGATTGCTTAAATGTCTTTATCCCATTGTACGACAGGTTGTTGTGAATGGGCTGGGCAAAGACATTGACGTGTTTGGTCAGCCATGATCATATCAAACGGCGGGTAGACAGTGAGAGAATTAATCCCACGCTGTTCGTCTCACTTTTCTCACTAACCAGTTAGTCAGCGAACTGAGCGAACTGACTTCCATTCAATGCAGAGCTAAACCAAACAGCTCAGTGCATTTGCATTATATAATATTTCATGTAGAATGAGCTGCTGCACCTTCCAACTCCACCAGCTCTTCTTACACTTAACATTTTCAGTTGCAGGTGTTATGCAATTTCTTTCCTGTGAACGTTAACCACTTCCAGAGTGTTTCCCTTTTGCCTCGCCATCCAGGCAGCCCAGAATCACTGTCGCTGTTTAATTCACTCCTTGTCTGCCTGCTCGCGCTTTTCAAATATTCTGGAATCAGCTCCTAAAATGATTCTATTTCTGAAAATTCATCTCCGAATTCAATAACTCAGAATAAAAAAATGCCTAATCCAATCTTATTTATCGTGCGCCGATGGGTTTGAAGTTCTAACGTCTATTTTACACACACCTAAACGAGGGAATTTCCCTCGTATTTACCGTTAACATCTTCACATCAGCTGGATAACCTCTCTTCGGACACACCTAAGTATTTCCTGATTTCTCCCGCATTATTCTTTACCTATGCCATCATCCCATTAAACCGCCTCTTTTCGTTTCTCGTGGCTTTATCTCCCAGCAAACCTCATTTCCATCTTTTGTAACGACATGGTGTCATGGCCGTGTCATTCCTAACGTCGTTATAGTCCAGTAAACACTGCCAGTGTCTTTCATCATGTCTTTACATCCCTGTAAATTTCGACCTGAGAAAGGATGCTGGGTCTAATTCAATGCATGAAAACTCACCACTAAGCTGTGCAATCTTATTACCGATACAGGAAAGTTGGAAGCAATTTCAATTACAGCTGAATCGATTGGCTGTAACAGAATCAGGTCAAATCTCAGTCACATACATGACTGTTGTTCTTATAGTTATTTATTCTCTACGTGTGCTAGAATAACACAGTGAGGGTTCAATTACTGTTGCCAGACATACACAAGGGGGCGTATGAAATGCTGAAGTTTTGAGACCTGAGCAGTTTTTATTGACATAGACCATTCACTGTTCGAATCTCAGTTTTAGGAATTAGACAGAAATTTGAGCAGGGAAGTTTACCACATGACGTAACACCAAATTGTGTGGTTACTTAATTGGTTACCTCCTTTGTGTGTTTTGCCTCATTGAGAATTTTGAAGTTGTTCCCTCTATACAAAAGTTCCCTGCTTTCGCACCATTGTACAAAAGATGCAGTACAATACCACCCAACGCTGATACAGTCTACTTGTACAGATATTGACCCCTAGAAACAATACTTATGCACTCTCCTCGAGTCTGGAAAAAAATTGCTACATTTCCGCTCTTATGGCTCTTTTCATTACATCGGCTTCTGTTCTTCACGGAATCCGATTCAGCAGATCTTGTCACAGAGTCATTTCTTTGTATGTGTTCAGACCATTTGAGCATAATAACACAGTCCATAACCAAGAAGTCAGACCATACTCAGGGAACCGTACTCTGCTTTTGATCATTTCATGAACACCTGGAAGAAATATCTATGCTCTTCAAAATTTACTAACCTGTTTTTCAAAAGCAAGATAAACACTTCCAGGTTTCTGCTTTTGTTGTTTCACGGACGAAGATTGTAAATGCTGGAACCAGTTGAGAGTGTCTGCCCTCCCACATCCACTTTCTCCCCAGGAGGTGTTAAGATGATGGTCTTAATCGGATTATTCTATAAAGAATAATCATTTTATTCATTGATTTCTGGTTTATGGGCCCACTAGGCTCCCGCTGGGCCTCTGTGTTAGCGCTGACCACAGCAGTTTCCCGCAGTCTTCAGCTTTTTGGAGCATGCACCTTCGAGGATGATATCAAAAGATGTTCACTGTTACTGTGTGATACTCTACCAATGGAGATAGCTCTAACAATGGAGGCAGCTCAGTCCGCGGGGATGGGACAAACAGCACCATCCCGCATGGGGAAATTCTGCAGTGTGTCCTGCGGTCAGATACAGTGCACTTTATCATTCAGATCATATCAGAGTGAGAGCGCTCGAAAAGGCCAATCGGTCACTCGTACCTGTGTCAGCTCGGGAGTTACAAAATATGGGTTAAAGCGGAAACACTAATGATTGGATCAGGTTTCAAGTGTTTACGTGAGGCAGGAAGCAGAAAAAGACACACTTTGAAGCGATTGGGATCTGACGACAGGAGCAGCAAATAGGTTGTACAGCGTAGAGGATAGCTTTGAAGTATTGAATTCTGATTGATGGGCCGATCATGCTTTCACTTGGCCACGCTGCTTCAGAAGATAATACGTCAGTGTCTCTCGGAATTGTGATGTCGCATTACACTGCTGGAAATTCCTTTTTCCAATGTGACGACAGTCTGAATGTGAACTAGCTTAAATATTGAGTCCTTTCTCATAAATAACTCCACTTCACCTCAGTGTGTTGTATTGTCTTCTTTCCACTTTACCTGTCATTGTGCCTGCACTGAAGTTGATTTGCTCCTTCTGCATGTCTTTTACTGAGGGTGATATGATGCAGTTGTACTGCTCCACCGTCTGACAGAATTTTCCACTTCACTTCAGCCTGCCCTAACTTCGCTATCGGATACCATTCCCGTTGTTTAGGTGTTAAGCGCTCGTCTCAGATCCAGCCTACCCTCACCCAAAATAAGTGCAAAACTCAGTCCCACTGTGATCACTGCAATCCGGGAAATCTTCACTTCGAGGTTATTGATTATTCCTAGGAGAAATTTGGGACTGCAGATGCTGGAGATCAGAGTCGGGAGTGTGGTGCTGGAAAAGCACAGCAGGTCAGTCAGCATCCGAGGTGCAGGAGAATCCACGTTTCAGTCATAAGCCCTTCAATAGGAATAATGCTTGTGAGTCGGGACTGAGAGATAAATGGTGGGGGTGTTGGTTTGTGGGGAGGTATCAGGGAAAGCGATAGTTGGATGAAGATGAGGGAGAGGATGATATTTCAGAAGGAGCAGAGATGGAATGGATCCAGAGGGAGGTTCCAAGTTTGAGGTTTGGAACTTGGGGGAAGGGAAATGAGGAAACTGTTCAAATCGATACTTATCCTGTGCGGTGGCAGAGTCCCAAGGCGGAATATTTGGCCTTCCCCCACCAGGCATTGGGTGGTTGTGGTTTGGTGGTGAACGAGGCCCAGGACCGTTACGTCTATGAGGAGGAGTTGAAGTGTTCAGTCACGGGATGGTGAAATTGGTGGCTGCGAGTGTCCCAGAGATGTTCTCTGAAATGATCTGCAAGAAGGAATCCTGTCTCCCTGGTGCAGAGGAGACAACACTGGGTGCAACGGATGCAGTAGATCACATTGCAAGCGGTATAGGTGAATTTCTAACGGATGTGGAAGGATCCCTTGGGGCCTTGGACGGAGATGAGTGAAGTGGTGTGGGCGCTGGTGTTACCCTTCCTGTGGTGGTAGGGAAAGATTCCAGTAGTGGGGTCTGGGCTTATTTGGGGTTGTAGACCTGACGAGGGTTTCGTGGAGGGCATGGTATTTTCAGAATGCTGATAGGGGTGAGGAGGGAGATATATATCTGATGGTGGGGTGTGTTTGGAGATGGCAGAAGTGGTGGAGTCTGATGTGTTTTATGCGGAGGTTGGTGGGGTGAAAGTTGAGGACCAAGGGTTTCTGTCCTTGTTGCGGGAGGGGTGGGGTTGAAGGGCGGTGGTGAGTGAAGTGAATGAGATGCACTGGAGGGCATCGTCAACCACGTGGGAAGGGCATTTGCGATTATGGAAGAGGGAGACCATCTGGGACTTTCTGAGGTGGAATTGGTCATCCTGGGAAAAGATGTGGTGGAGGCAGAGGAATTGGGAATAAGGGATTGCTTTTTTCCACAGGTGAGGTGGAAGGAGGTGTAGTATTGATAGCTGTGGGAGTTGGTGGGGTTGTAGTATATGGTGGGGTTGGTGAGGTTGGTGGGGTTGCTTTATTCCTGATGAAGGGCTTTTGCCCGAAATGTCGATTTTGCCTGTCCTCGGATGCTGCCTGAATTGCTGTGCTCTTCCAGCACCACTGATCCAGAATCTGGTTTCCAGCATCTGCAGTCATTGTTTTTACCGGGGTTGTAGTATATGTCTGTCATTAGTGATTCGCTGGAGAAGGTGATGGACAAGTCCATGAAGGGGAGGAAAGTTGCCAAGATGATCCAGGTAAAGTTGAGGTCGAGGTGATAGATGCTGGTAACCCTTGCTGAACTGTTCAACCTCCTCGTGGGAGCACGAAGTGGCGCCAATGCATTTATCAATGTAGTGGAGGCACAAGTGGAGAGAGGTGTCAGTGTAACTGCGAAAGATGGACAATTCCCGATATCTGACAAGCGGGCAGGCATAGCTAGGTCACATGCGGGTGCCTTTGGCTATCCCTTTGGTTTGGAGGAAGTGGGAGGATTGGACGGAACAGTTGTTGAGGGTGAGGACCAGTTCAGCCAGGTGGATGAGGGTGTCAATGGAAGGGTACTAGTTGGGATGGGGTGAGATGAAGAAACTGAGGGTTTGGAGACTTTCATCATGGCAGATGGATGTGTACAGGGACTGGATGTTCAAGGTGAAGATGACGTGTTGGGGGACAGAGAAACAAAAGCCTTGGAGGAGATGAAGTGCACAGCTGATATCACAAACGTAGGTGTGAATTTCCTGGACTGGGGAGACAGGAAGGTGTTGAGGGAGGAAGAGATGAATCGTGCCAGACAGGCGCAGGCTGAGACAACAGGTCTTAGGAAGGAGGTAGAATCTGGCAGTGGTGGGTTCATGGACAATCAGGTTGTAGGCAGTGGGTGGGAGATTCCCCAGAGGTGATGAGATTGTGATTGTCTGGGAGATGATGGGAGGTGTGGCTGTGATCGGGCGCAGTAGGAAGAGGTATCAGCGAGTTGGCGCCTGTCTTCAGCAGTGTACCTCAGGCCGTCTCACATGCCTCATTCCTGATGAAGGGCTTATGCTCGAAAATTCGATTATCCTGCTCCTCGGATGCTGCCTGACCTGCTGTGCTTCTCCAGCATCACACTGTCGACTCATTCATTATTCCGCTTTCATTTCACACTGCCAGGTGCGTGCAGCCTGTTTGCCTCTAGAAAGCATTGTTCTCATAATCTTGCACAACATCTGCCAATCTCAAACAAAAAGAGAAATTGCTGTAAAACCTCAGCAGATCTGGCAGCATCTGGCGATAGGAAGAGGTGTCCTCGAGTTGGTATTTGGCTTCAGCGGTGTAGAGGTCAGTGCGCCAGAAAACCACTGCGCCCCCTATATCTGCTGGCTTGATGGTGAGGTTGGGATTGGAGCAGGGGGATTGGAGTGCTGCGCATTGTGAGGGTGAGAGTTTGAAGTGGGGGAGAGGGTAGACAGGTTGAGGCGGTTAATGTCCCAGTGGCAGTTGGAAATGAGGAGTTCGAGGGCAGATAATAGGCCAGCGCGGGGTGTACAGGTGGATGCAGTGTGTTGGAGGTGGGCGAAGGAGTCCTTGGAAGGTGGGCGGGAGTTCTAATTGTGAAAGTAAGCTCGGAGGTGGAGGCAACAGAAGAAGGATTCGACGTCACGGCGTGTATTAAATTCATTGATGCATGGACGGAGGGGGATGAAGGTGATTCCTTTGCTGAGGAATGATCGTTCGTCCTCATTGAGGGGAAGGTCCAATCCCAACCTCACCATCAAGCCAGCAGACATAGGGGGCGCAGTGGTAGTCTGGCGCACTGACCTCTACACCACTGAAGCCAAATAGCAACTCGAGGACACCTCTTCCTACCGCCCCCTCGACCATGACCCCACCTCCATCACCAAACCATCATCTCCCAGACCATACAGAACTCATAACCACAGCACATCTCTCAAACACAGCTTTCAACCTCATTGTCCAGGAACACCGCACTGCCCGGTTCTACCTCCTTCCCAAGATCCACATGCCTGACCACGCTGGCCGACCCATTGTCTCAGCATGCTCCTGCTTCACTTAACTCATCTCTACCTACCTCGACACTGTCCTATCCCCCCCAAGTCCAGGAACGCCCCACATACGTTCGAGACACCACCCACGCCCTCCACCTCCTCCAAGACTTCTGTTTCCCAAGCCACCAACGCCTCATCTTCACCATGGATATCCAATCCCTCTACACCTCCTTCCACCATGACCAGGGCCTCCAAGCACTCCGGTTCTACCTCTCCTGACGTCTCCAACAGTACCCTTCCACCGACACTCTCATTCGTTTGGCCGAACTGGTCCTCACCCTTAACAATTTCTCCTTCGAATCCTCCCATTTCCTCCAGATCAAAGGGGTAGCCATGGGCACACGTATGGGCCCCAGCCATGCTTGTCTCTTTGTTGGCTATGGAGAACAGTCGATCTTCCGTCATTAAAGCGGCACCACTCCCCACCTCTTCCTCTGCTACATCGATGACTGCTTTGGCGCCACCTCGTGCTCCCGTGAGGAGGTTGAGCAATTCATCAACTTCACCAACGCATAACACCCTGAACTTAAATTTACCCGGACCGTCTCTGACACCTCCCTCCCCTTCCTGGACCTCTCGATCTCCATTAATGACTACCGACTTGACACTTATATTTTTACAAACCCACCGACTCCCACAGCTACCTGGATTACAACTCTTCCCACCCTACCTCTTGCAAAAATGCCATCCCGTATTCCCAATTCCTCCGCCTCAGCTGTATCTGCTCCCAGGAGGACCAGTTCCACCACAGAACACACCAGATGGCCTCCTTCTTTAGAGACCGCAATTTCCCTTCCCATGTGATTAAAGATGCCCTCCAAAGCCTCTCGTCTACATCCCGCACCTCCGCCCTCAGACCCCACCCCTCCAAACGTAACAAGGACGGAATGCCCCTGGTGCTCACCTTCCAGCACACCAACCTTCGCATATACCAAATCATCCGCCGACATTTCCGCCACCTCCAAACAGACCCCACCACCAGGGATATATTTCCCTCCCCACCCCTTTCTGCTTTCCGCAAAGACCTTTCACTTCGTGACAACCTGGTCAGGTCCACGACCCCCTACAACTCACCCTCCCATCCTGGCACCTTCCCCTCCCACCGCAGGAACTGCAAAACCTGCGCCCACACATCCTCCCTCACCTCTATCCAAGGCCCTAAAGGAGTCTTCCACATCCATCAAAGTTTTACCTGCACATCCACTAATATCATTTATTGCATCCGTTGGTCCCGATGCGGACTCCTCTACATTGGGGAGAATGGACGCCTCCTAACAGAGCGCTTTAGGGAACATCTCCGGGACACCCACACCAATCAACCCACCGCCCTGTGGCCCAACATTTCAACTCTCCCTCCCACTCTGCCGAGGACATGGAGGTCCTGGGCCTCCTTCACCGCCACTCCCTCACCACCACACGCCTGGAGAAAGAATGCCACATCATCCGCCTCGGAACACTTCAACCCCAGAGCATCAATGTGGACTTCAACAATTTCCTCATTTCCCCTTCCCCCCACCTCACCCCAGTCCCAAACTTCCAGCTCAGCACTGAACCCGCAACTTGTCCTGACTTGTCCTACCTGTCTATCTTCTTTTCCACCTACCCACTCCACCATCCCCGCCCCCGACCTATCACCTTCATCCCCTCCCCCACTTCCTATTGTACTCTATGCTACTTTCTCCCAATCCCCACCCTCCTCTAGCTTATCTCTCCACTCTTCAGGCTCTCTGCTTTTATTCCTGACGAAGGGCTTTTGCCCGAAACGTTGATTTTACTGCTCCTTGGATGCTGCTTGAACTGCTGTGCTCTTCCATCACGAATCCAGTTTCTGATCTATTGGTCCGTTCCTCCACAGATCTGTCAGAAATACTGAACTTTTCCAGCAACTTCTGTATTTGTTTGATTTTCAACATCGGCGGATCTTTCGTTTTTTTCTTATTTTCTACCAATATGACTTGGCTTAAGATTATGTTGAATATTTTGAATATGACTGCGATAGAATAGCCAGATTTCAAAAGCCCGCTCCTGCTACTTGGTTCACGTGACCAATGCCTTTCCACTTGATCACTGCGCCCTACAGCTGCACTGCAGATGAGTTAACAAAATTATAGCATTCTCTCGGTTTGGAAATCAGGAGCGAGATTGTTTGACTTGTTTAAAAAGTAAGATATACTGATAAAATACAGTATATTAAATGGGGAACCATAAGGGAAAGAGAGAACAGTGAAAGATAGTGTTTTGGCAAAATTTAAATGTCATTGCTCAAGATTCAGAAAATGCTAGCATTCACAAACATACCACAATGTGGAATGAAACTTTCAGGACAAGCAAAACAAGCAGATTGCAAAATCTTAGTCTGAAAGTTTTGCAGCATCAGTTTTAGGTTAAATGAATGCACGCATGGGTTTCAGTGCTGTAATGATCTCATAAACTGAAGAAGGAAATCCTTGCCTTCGAGGATACGTGCGGAATGTTCACTGATTCATCCCAGTAATGGCAAGACTGTCCTCTGGAAGCATATGAGTACAATTATTCAATGCTCCATGGAGTTTCAAATAAGAGGTGAAGGGAATGTCTCCATTCACAAATTAATCATTCAGTGGAACTCAATACAAGGACACATGAAGTGATAACCAAGGTGGGCAAGAACACGGAAATATGATACACAATAGCTACGACAATTTCTATGTGCAAAGTGTCGATTTCAGACCCACGGTGGCTTTTGGTAATGATATTTACTGTCCAGAACCAGTCTGCACTGGAATGACTCGAGCCCTACTGTGATGTATTTGAACTTCAGTTACCTTTAGAAATAGCTGACACTCACTCAGATCATGGAGATTTAGAGAAATCATATTTAAAGCAAATAGTTCATCTTGTAACTGTGAAATCTTTCGGTCATCGTCAGTGGGAGCATTGTGTATAATCCTTGTCCTTATTCCCCAACAAAAACATGTGAAGAGGTTAGGAAGGGCACAGATGCTGCTTACTGATTAGCAAGATATTAGGAAGCCCAGCGACGGGATGTACTGAGATATAAAAACATCAGAAAGGAAAGAAATGATTTCATCCGCATTATGGACAGAATGACGGAGTTTATTCACGACATGTGGAAATGCTGGACCAGAAACACTCAAGTTTAAAAGTAAACAAAAGAGGATTTTCTCATAACGTGTGGTTTGAAGTGACTAAATCGGGGAAATTCCGTCTTTCAAGTGAATCAACAACTTTAGTTGGAGCTTCAAAACCATTAGTGAATGATTAAGAAAAGATTGGATGAGAGTTTCTTCCACTCAATAAAGTTGTTGAATTCCTGAATGACTTTCTGGAAATAAAACGTAGATTTATGATTTCATAGTGTTTTACAAAACACACGAACAAACATACAAGGAGGGAATTTACCATTGAAAGAAAGGAAAAGTGTGGGTGTGGATTAATTTCGATTTGGTTGTTAACACACACAAAGACACTTCATGAACACGTTCAGCTGAATAAAATTGAGTATAAAAAGTTCCTGAATTTGAAAGATAAAGCGTATTATTCAAGGTGAAGCATTGTAAATGGGGCTGATGTCGTAAAATAACTGCAGACAGAAGTTACATCCTAATGAGTGGCAATTGAATCGTCATTTGGAGACGCAACACCTACTTTAAAGATTTGACCACATTCACATGACGTTAGGTGCATTTCACGCTTTCTTATATCCACCACCAAGTCTACTCTGTCTTTTTTGTATTTTAACCTTCTGTACTGCTCTGCAGCACACCATTCCAGCTGAAAGATGCTCAGACTAAAAGTGAATACAATACTCAGACGGTCCTATGCGATCAGTCTTTTTTTTTATTATTACAATGGCCATTGCGAGTTTGAAACAAACTACATAACATGAAAACAGATCAACATCTATTTTCCCGGAATTTAACGCAGAGCACATGGGAAACTTTATCCGTCTGCTGAAAAATCACCTTCGGCTCTCCCTCCACACATGTCTCTTCACGTTTTAAGTATTTGCAGTATGTTTGTTGATCAAGGTGTCATTATCCTGAAAAGGTCGTTTCTCAATCGACAATAACTGGTACTTTCCCATAAACGTGACATTGGTCAATATCTCCTTCTACCCGTACCCCTCAACACGACAAATTGAAGCTGCTCCATGTGAGGCTCAAACTTAAAACTTCGGCACAGCACAGCCCACTGTACTGGCACAGAGATACCATGCACTGGTCACCTGCAGCACTGGAGCAACACATTAATGCTTACCTCCACATTCCTGGTTGTCCATTAACGGTTGGGAAACCGAGTTTCTCTGATTCCATGGCTGGTCACTGCGATTATACGATCATCCTCACCAGTGGTTCTGACCCCGTGTGAGGCAAGTGGTGAGCTACTCATTGCAAAGATGTAAAAATGTGCAACTTCAACTTTTGCCTTCACTAATCCATGAGCCTTTTATTTTGTTTTTCATCTGTAGAAATCTTAAAACCTTCATCTTGAACAGACTCAATAACAGATCTCCATTGTGTCTCTGGCATCAAATTCCAAAATGTAAACCCCTTCTGAATTCTTCCACCGCAGTCCACTGTTTGGGAAGTTTTCCTGTTCAGGGGAATGCACTTGCCAGTGTGTCAAATGCTGCTCCCAGCATTCGCTCTGGCACTGCACTCATTTTCCTTCTGACACTTGCTCACTGTGTTGCTGTGATCATACAGTGACTTGGTGTCACACAGCCAGGAAAATGATACAGATCAAGGTTTTTGCATTGTTGAATTCAATTGTCAGTTTAGCCTTATTTAGGAATTCAAAATTGCCTGTCCTGTACACAAGTGCGTGTCAAAAATATCTGAGTGGAAGAAAGGTGTTCTGAATAATGACATTGAGCACTATGCACTCTCCTCCAGTCTGGAAAACAATTCCTCACAGACAACTTTACACCTCCTGCTGTCACGGGCTCTTCAGTCCGTTGACTTCAAATCTTCACAGAATTCAACAGACTTTGTTACATCGTCATTTCTTCATTTTTGTTCAGATCACTGTGAGCAGAGTGTCACAGTGGGAGTCTGTTTGCCCCACAACTCAGAGTTAAGACGATACTATTGGACCCGTTTATCATTTATCATTTCACCAATACCATGGGGAAATATCTGCTGCTCAGCATAATTTACGCAATTCACTTATTCATAAGGTCAAATGTGCCCGTAACTTGTGTGACGAGGTGGCCGAGAGGTTAAGGCGATGGATTGCTAATCCATTGTGTTCTGCACGCGTGGATTGGAATCCCACTCTCGTCGCTGTTATCAACGATGTTCAATTTTGCTATCTTTGGATGATCACAGCTGTCCAATGGTCTGTTTATATGCATCGACGCAAGAATAAAATCACAAAGAATAATTTGAGTCTGTTGCCTAAACTGCATTGAAATGTAGATTGAATTGGGACAATGAACAGGAACGCGATTGTCTTTTCCAAGTCAAGTTGCTGTGAACTGTTATCGTATGAAAGAGATCGAGGAGAACCAAATAACGAGAGATGCGAAGTGCATGTTGATGCATGCGATTCTTAATGAGTGTTTTGTCAGATGAAATTTGTAGCAGTTGGGTAGAAGTGATTCATCTTGGTGAAAACAGCACAGAGAGACAGCACGAAACAATGGAGGTATTTCAAAAGTGGCAGGGGCTGGGTGTAGGGGCACTGAGAACTGGCTGTAAATGCACAGGAGAGAATTACCGATGTGGGTGCCGTGCATGGGCACGGTCAGACTTACACATTGGTCTTATCCTTTCCCCCTTGCTCTCGCCATTGATGAATGCTGGACATAAGACACATAAAAACACAAGATGTGGGAAGCAAACTCCTTCTCGTTATGCACACACTTGAAGCATCATATTGAACTATGAACAACTGGAATAGTCAGCAAGTTAACTGCAGGGACTGAATCTAAACTGTGTATCAATAACCGCAGATTTATGCAGCATAAACATGAAAACTGATTGGAAATGTCTTTGTACGCATGTCATTAACAGACAGTTCGTTCTAATACCCGTGTGGCTGAAAGAAGTAGACACCACATTTCAAGGTGGATGACAACATTACCAATTCTGTTCAGAAATTGAGATTTATTTGATCATTTTACACAGTGACCAACTTTAATTTAAATAATACAAACCAAATTCCCTAACGTGAAATAAAAGAGTGATTCCATTAAAAACATTGTCCTTGCTAAGTAGCAGTTACTCAACATGAAAAATAGAATGTGATTTCTAGTGAGCATACGTCAATTAGCACGATTATCTTACTTCGGATTGACTGCAATATGCACATGCAAAATAAGTTTTAAGAAAGAAGTTCTTTGGAAATAATGAGTCGGTGGTGATTAAAAGTAAGATTAGGTTCTCATGATGTGGATATTGCACCAATGGCTCTCGTGGTGGAAATGGTCAGTGAGCAGTATTTCCATGATGGTATAGAGGTGTGTGATCTGCCAGGGATGGGAGCTCCCACCTCATCTGGAGCAGCGTCTGTTGACATGGACCAGGGAGTATTGTGACATCTGTCTGGGAGTTCCAAGCACACCTGGAGAAGCTTTTATTGACATGAAGCCGCAGGGAGCATTGGGACATCAGACTGGTAGATCCAACTTCAACGGGACCGCTTCTATTGACATGGAGCAGGGAGCATTGAGACATCAGACTGGGAGCTACAACGTCAACGAGAGCCAGGGATCGGAGCTCCCATTTCATCTGGAGCAGCGTCTGTTGACATGGACCAGGGAGCATTGTGACATCAGTCTGGAGTTCGAACCTCACCTGGAGCAGCTTCTATTGACATGAGGCAGCAGGGAGCATTGGGACATCAAACTGCGAGATCTAACCTCATTTGGAGCAGCTTCAGTTGACATGGAGCAGGCACTTTTCGAGATCAGTCTGGGAGCTCCACTCTCACCTTGAGCTGCGTTTAATGACATGACGCAGCAGGGAACATTGGGACATCAGACTGGTAGAGCCAACAGCAACTGGACGTTTTCTATTGACATGGAGCAGGGAGCATTGGGATATCAGACTGGGATCTGCAACTTCAACTAGAGTAGCTTGTATTGACATGGAGCAGCAAGGAACATTGGAACGTCAGGTTGGGAGATCCAACCTCTCTTGGAGCAGCTTGTATTTGCATGGAAGAGGAGAGAGTATTGGGACATTAGGCTGGAGGAAAGGGTATTCAACTATTTTAATCTGAAGTAAAATAGGTTTCAACACCTCAGGTGTTAACTGATTTATGAAGATTCTGTCATGGGAAAATAATTAATTCATTAGATATTAAAGACAAGTCCTGCAAATATTCAACTCAGGAAAACACATTGGTACAGAGAGAAATGGGAGTGATGTTTTAAGTCTTTGACTTTTCTTTTCTGGCCGACTCTGCACTAGATTACATCACCAGAAGGACGTTTTCACTCATTTCATGTCATTCAGTTTCCTGCAAATACGGACAGGTCATTAACATAATCTAAATCTGAAAATTAATGGGAATATGCGATGTAATGATTAGGCTGGAGTTTACCTCTAATTATGGTGAAAACGTAGCAAAGTGAGTTGCAATTTCCTTGATCAGCAGTGACCTCATTGATTGGCTGATCAATTTTTTAGGACAATGTGAAGTGAATCATTGATGGTGATTCTCTTTGTTCTTTGTTCACCTTGTGACTGTTACTTTTATTGTTCCTGTCACTGTTAGCATCACAGCTCTGCAGCATGTAAAATCTCAGCTGCGCATCTGGCCAGTGGTACAGCCATTCGTATAGCTGGCGACAGATCAGGTGAGTGCAGGTTCGACTTTTGCTTTGCGCAAGCGCATTGTGGAGACTCAGCACACATCCAAAGTTATCTTTTTTGTTACACTGAGGTGAATAATGTTTGAAATTTTCATCTCCAGGAACGAAAATTCTTTTACTGTCTACGATCAGTTAAACATTACCAAGGGTTATCAAAGTTAAAAATCACATGGCATCAGATTGCATCGAACTAGCATATTTGGAAGCACCAGTGTTCCATGCACTGTTTCTTCATCAGGTGGTTGTGAACTGTTCGACTCTAATATGGCTTTGTGAAATTTTTAAATTTGTCCACCCCAGTCCAATACCAACACATCCAAGTCATGGGTACCATCGACACCACGAACGGTCGGTTAAAGTCCAGTTGATCTTCCACAACATCGCGCATATTGACACACGCATCAAGTTTCTGCAGAAAGACACCTACCTGATGAAGGAGCGGCTCTCTGAAAGCTAGTGTTTCCAAATAAACTTGCTGGACTATGTCCTGATGATGTTTAATTTTTAACTTTGTCTACCCAACTCAAACACTGGCACTTCCATATCATAGAGAACATCAGTCATGTCGCAGCGCTGGCAGAGAAGGCATTCCTGGGATAGCCTCACACATTGCTCATAAGGTACGTTTCATTTTCAGAAACCAACTCACTCAATCGCTGCAGCTCCTGTGTATGAAAAGCACAGAAAAGAAATAGCTGAGACTCAGTTTTGACAGTTCTTTGAAACTCTTTGGGAAGTGGAATCAGAGGAGAATGAAGGATGAACTATCCGACTGTGTAGAGAGAGGGAAGGCACTTTTACCTTCATTCAAGGGCTGGGGTATTAACTGATTTAAGGCATTAAACAGATTCCTGGTAGAGCTGCGCTCTCTGCATCAGGAACAAGAAGTCCTGATTTCCTGAACGGTAATGAAATCCAGCCCACTCAGTCAAAGCGCCGAATACGAACTACGAGACCACCAGGGATGAGGGTAGAAGCAGTTTCACAGTTTCTTCATAACGCGGTTTTTGGAATTATGTCATTGCAGATATATTTGCCCTCAAAAATGATTGAATTATCGAATGTTTACAGCACAGAAATGGGTACCATCATCTCACTTCCCAGCACTTGGTCTGTAACCTTGTGAACTCTGACGTTTCACGTGTTCATTTCAATGCTAATTTCTTTGGAACGTTTTAATCTCGTAAGACACAATAAATTGGATTGAAGTTTGAGATGGGAAAAATGTGTTCACACCCGGTCGGGGAGCTGAATCCCATTTTTACGCATAGACTGAAGCACGCAGACACATTTCCTCAAGAGTGACACAGGCCTCGGGAGAAAACAAGCAGAAAGTCACATTTCACCCACTTGGCTGATATTGTCCCATTTCAGACTTCAACACCAGCAAAGAAATGAAGCATTCAGCCCCTCCCGTCCCAGTGTTCCTTGCCCATTTTTCCCCCATCTCTCTCTAGTATATACTGTCTCACCTCGTTCTTGCTGGCAAACTGGATCACTGCTCACACCCGTTTTTTCCTGTCTTGTCGAACCGTTTTCCTCAAGTTATTGGAATTAAAAACAGGAATGGGCTATTTCAAGCACTTTTCTAGTTTACAAGACCAGTGTTATCACCACTGAGCCAGCACATTGCCAGCTCAGAAAGAAGGTCTCATACATCAGAAACTGCAATGCAAAGATGATTGGATAGCCTCAATATTGTAAACCAACCAACAAGACCGGAATGGAGCCGATGGGACCATGCACAGAAGGACGGCAATATAGAATGACGAATCTCATGGTGTCCAGGGTGGTGTTAACAGAAATCTTCCCTGGTAGTATAGTGATGAGGATTCAATAATTTCACTGTCTTGGCTTGTTAAAGGTTAACATTTACAGTAATCAATATGAAATACTGCCTGATCTTTCGAAGCAGAATGATGTAGTGCAGCATTCCGAATCGCTTTCCTACATGTTACAGGTCCACATCAGCAATGTCAGCTGCAATTGCCTGACGTTCAATCAGTTTAAATCAAGAACGGAGGGGGCGTCACTAAAATAGAAGGGGAATGGTGGTTTGTGAGAGTTAACTGCATGCCTAGTGGAGACAGGTTTGATGTAGATAATGAATATTGTTTTTCCTGTTTACTTTGGTATACTGATCACTCCGGATCAATTACCCACATTGTCTGCCCTTTGTGTGATGTTCTTTGTACATTTCACCTCGGTTCAGTGTTCCGGGGTCCACGTATTTTTAATTTGGCACATTTTACTTAGGTCGGTTTTGCAGCTTCATATTTAGGCAAACAAGTTTATGAACAGAACGACATCATTCAGACCTACAAATCTATTCCTGTGTTGAATGGTTTCATGTCAGATCTGATAACCTTGAACTGCACTTTCTTGCCTTTCCCCATAACGCTTGATGTCTTTGCTGTTTGAAGATCTGCCGATCTCAGTCTCATTACACCGAATGACCCTTCCTCAACAGCCTTCTTGTACAGAAAGTCCACGGATCCAGAACTGTCTGAGAGAATAAATGCTTCCACATCTCTGTTTTAATTGTAAAATCCGTATTATAATACGAAGTTAAATATCACACAACACCGGTCATAGTCCAACAGGTTTAATTGGAAGCATTAGCTTTTGGAGAGCTGCTCCTTCTTCAGGTGGTTGTGGAGTTCACAGATGTAAGAAACAGAATTTATAGCAAAAGTTTACAGTGTGATGTAATTGAAATTATATAAAGAAAAATACCTTGATTATTTGTTAAGTCTTCCATCCGTTAAAATGACTATGTTAGGTTTATTTCTTTGTTATGTGATTCGCAAAACTTTCTTTTAATAGTTACATTCTTAGGTAAACTTTAACAATTAGTGTCAGTCCAGATAATATGTTGAAGTTGTTAGTTCCTGTGTGCTGTGTCCGTGACATAATGTTTAGACTGACGCTAGTCTAAAACAAATGCTGCAGGCAAG
Organism: Chiloscyllium plagiosum; assembly: GCF_037043375.1. Taxonomy (NCBI): domain Eukaryota; kingdom Metazoa; phylum Chordata; class Chondrichthyes; order Orectolobiformes; family Hemiscylliidae; genus Chiloscyllium; species Chiloscyllium plagiosum. The sequence continues at coordinate 92,885,983 of NW_028270180.1, read as the reverse complement.
GATGCTTTGAGGCATGGTACATTGGTGAAACCGAGCAGAGGCTACAGCAACGGATGAATGGGCACTACACATCTATCAACAGACAGGTCTGCCGCTTCCCGGTTGGAGAGAACATCAGTGGTCCAGGACATTCCACCTAGGACTTTCGGGTGACAATCCACCAAGGCGGAATTCGGAGCCGGCAGCAGCTAAAAGTTCCCGAGCAGAAGCTGATAGCGAAGTTCGCGATCCATGAGGATGACCTCAACCGGGACCTTGGATTCATGTCACAGTACAGGTGATCCCATTGCTCTGTCTACACACAGAGACCCTCCGACACACACACACACATGCATATATACGTTTGTGGGGTGAATTTGTACTTGCAGAGTTACATTGTACTTTGCTCAAAAACTACATGAATCCATGTCAGCCTCTGTTAAATCATTTATTAAATTAGAATCAGTCTAAACATTATGGAAAAGACAGCAGCACACGGGGGGCTGACACCAATTCTTCAAGTTCACGTGAGAATGTAACTTTAAAATAAAAAGTTTTGCTCTTTACAAATGAAAGAAGTGAAGCTAACATGGTTATTCTAACAGATGGGAGACTTAGCAAACTATCATGGTAATTTTCAATGTATAATTTCAGTTACATCACACTGCAAATTTGTGCTATAAATTCTGTGCTTTATAACAGTGTACTCCACAACCACCTGACGAATGAGCACCAGTCGGAAAGCTCGTACATCCAATTGAACCTGTTGGACTGTAGCCTGGTGTTGTGTGATTTACAAATTTGTTCACCCCAGTCCAAAACCGGTATCTCCAAGTCATTCGATACGAGGCGCTCTGGTCACAGATCCAACCTTTTTTGCATCCAACTTTTTTAAATCCTTTAAAAACCTGTATGTTTCAAAAAGGATCATTTTTGTAGTACTGTGTCTGAGCAGGCAAAAGCAACTGATTTCAGCGTTTCTCCCCATTTGCTTTCATCTCCGATATGAAATTCTCACTTACTCTGACAGAACTGCTATCTTTGCAGTTTTGTAATGTCAGGAATTCATGTTCAATTTAAGATTTTCATAAGGAGCAACAAATCTTTTTTCCCTGACTGGAAATCAAAATTGGAAAATACCAGTGAGAGAGCTGAATTTCAGCACTTGCGCACCAAGGAAGATATATGCAATGCTTACAAATTTTCTTGGTGACTTTTTTATTGCCTTTTTGGTTTAGTTGAAAAATGACAGTCATTGAGTTTTTAAAAACGTGGCGAGAGGCCCTTCAGCCTATTGCATCAGTATCAGTCATCAAACATCTAGTTTATAAACACAGTTTCCAGCACGTGACTCATCGTCTGGTGTGTTCTAACATGTCAAGTCTTCAGTTAAATTGTTATTCAATTTCTTAAGTGCTTAAGTGGAACAAAACATCTCTGTGAACTAACAGTTCTGACAAACAAACTCTTTCTCAGAGCCGTTTGTCAGTTTTCCTCAAAATGCTGCGGAAAATGTTTCTGTATTCACATCTGAATTAGTTTACCCTGTTTCTTCTTCAGGTTCCTTCTTCTTTCTATTAAATGGTTTAGATTCCAGTACAGACATATGGTGCAGGTTGCAGAAGTCATGTGTTTGTACTTTCACTGACACTCTGTCTCAGCGGGAACTGCAGTCCTTCCCCACACTGATTCAGATAGCACTGTCCTTCCCGTGAAATGTCCCATGGGGAATGGAAGCACAGGCATTAATATGCTTCACTTGGGAACGGAGCGACAGTTTTAAAACATTTATACTGCCCTAGCGAGGAATTGAGCTTCTATCTCCCGCATAACATGTTTCGACACTAACCACTGTACTACCGAGGACAACAGTTGCAAAGGAGACCACTCAGTCTGTTGTGGCTCCATTTGTCAAAAACATCTGCTTTACGACCCGAATCGTTTAATCCACAGACTTATAAGTATTGGCAGAACATATTCATATCTGAATATTTCTGCCGCTCTGACCCTTACAGACAGTGTGTTCCAAATTCCAACACCCCGCAGCCTATATCGCTTTTCCATACATCTACTTAAACCTTTCTGTCTTTCCCATTAAATTTCTGGCCCCCTGTGTTCGATCTCTCCGTCGATGGGAAACGCTTCTTTCAGTCTACCTTATCCATACCCCTCATTATTTTGTACATCTGTACAATGCCTTCTCACAAACTCCCCTGCACGGTGACAAACAATCCCAACCTGTCCTGTCTCTCTTCATGACTGAAACTCTTCAACCCAAACGCTATCCGAGTGAATCTCTCCTCCACCTTTCCCACTGCGATCACATTCCTGGACTCACGTGAATTGCAGACAATAGTCGAGGTCGAGCCGAATGAACCTTTTTGTTCATTCTGTAACAGCATGGGGGGTGGCTCTGCAGCATTTATTGCCTTGCGGTCTGGAGTCAGACCAGTTAAGGACGTAGTGAAACAGATGAGTTTTTCAGACAACGCATTTAGCATATTCTTAATTGTCGCAACCAGTAACAGTGAGGGCAACGGCACAGACTTGACGGTGTCAACGTGAAAGTATATGTTAGATTGTGCAATGCCTCAGTAAAATGGGATGTGGGACGGAAAAGAGAATTAGGGAGAGTGGGAGGAGGAGACATCTTCCAGAACTTTTGGGTTTAAATCCTGATACATGAAACGCAGAAACATCAGAGAAGGTGATTCGATGGAAAACACCTCGGAGAATATTATCATGTAAAAACGATTAATTTCTTACCGTGTTTCACCAAAAGTAAACCTTTGAGAGAACTAACAGCCATGTCGTGGATTAGAGCCGAGGACGCTGCAATCACAACGCAGAATACGAACTACTAAATAGTTACAGCACTTCACAGAGCACTTTTGCAAACTGCCGCCAGTATTGAAGCAGAGGTAATGTCAGGGAGAATGTACAATATCAGGCGTGTGGGAACTCAGAATGGGCTGAATCTTTAACGTTAACGTTCTCAGAGACTGTGGAGATTCCATGAATGAGAGTATTGGAGAATGGGATTAATGAAATTTTCCAAACTGCTGGGACAGCGCAGGATATTGTTGAAACGTGTGCTTCAATAGCATTACAGTTTAACAGCGGCTACTTCATCACTTTGCCCACACAAGGCAATACCAACTGCTGCAGGCAATCACACATAATCCGAGTTCCAGACCCGGAATCGTAGAAACGGTGTGAAGCAGCCACGAAGATCCAATGGCAAATTGGGATGGAATGACAGGAGAGAGGCGCGTGTATTTCCGAGGTTGGGATTTCTCCTGGTAAAAAGCGGGACGGAACGGAATACTTGCCAACATTTATAATATTATAGCCATAAGTAGTATATGTTGCTGAGACAGCCGATTGGCGCATCTAAAGGGTGTTGAGACTTTAACTTTGAGGTGGCAAAGTTCGAAACTTCATTTTCCTATTTGGATCAGTGTTTTTGACATTGGCAATAGCAGCTGCTTTTGCTCGCATCAGCTCAGAATCCGCTTCTTGTTCCCAGTAAATACTGCAACCTGGAGAAGGTTGCGTTGTGGTTTTGTAATAAACTAGTCATCCTTGTGGACTCAGACACGGAACTGGTAATGCTAAAGTTCGACGAATAAAACCTGGAATTAAAGCCTGACGTCAGGAACAGAGATCATGACTTTAATTTCCTGCAATCCCATTCATGCATGTTCCTTATGCGGGGGATGCTACTATCTTTACTCAATCCTGCCTACTTGTGACTCCAGGTCCAGAAAAACATAGCTGACCCTTAATCCGAGAATGCTGATCGTGTGGCGAAGCAGGCCATTCGGGCCTTCCAGTCGACACCATCCCTCCGAAGCACATCCTATGAGACCCACATTCCATAGCTATTCCTTTCCTCCTTCATTTCTCATGGCTGATCCCAGTAACCTGCACCCCTTCAGACTGTGGGAGGAAACTCACACAAACAAGGAGAGAATTTGCAAACTGCACACAGTCACACGAGACTGTGATAAAATCCATGTCCCTCATACAGCAAGACAGCAGCGAATCAGGAAGAACAACAAATGCTGTCCTGATCAGTGACATCCACACCCTGTGGGTATATCAGGAAGAATAAAAACACATTCATAACATGGACAACGGGACTTGCGTCTGCGTGGACATGATTTGAACCAATCGTTCCCCCTTGGATAGATACAAAGACACCGATATCACAGAGAAACTAGGGAAATGCGAGATTCAATTGACTGCTGAAGTGGAAACACATTTATTCAGTCAAACTGGGGACAGACTGTTCAACAGTCCCGTGTGTGGAAAGGGCTCAGTGAGCAAACGAACCTCCGGAGTAACCAGCAAGATTACATATCCGAGAAGGAGATCAACTGAACTGTCAATGCTGCTGTTTATCACAACCAGCTGCCATTTCCATAGACTCATAGTCATAGACTCACACAGCATGAAAACAGGCCTTTCACTCCTACCAGTACATGCTGAACATCATGCCAAACTAAAAGAGTCGCATCTGACGGCTCCTGTAACTGCTGAGGCTTAATAATGCCCTCGTGATATTATTACTGCATTGTTAATACGAATGCCCAGATATAATTCTGTGGACACGGGTTCAAATCCTGGCATGGCAGATGCTGGAATTTTATTTCAATAAATACCTGCAGCTGAAGAGTATAATGATGATGTTGAATCAGTTGTAGTAGATCTGATTCACTAATGCCTGTTAGCGAAGTAAACAGCCATACTTATCTAGTCTGGCTGGGATGTGAGTCCAGATCCAAAATATCGTGGTTGATTCTGAACTGCTGTATGGGCAATAAATAATGGACTGGGCATGAATGAATGGCTTTTTTAATCCCACTGAAACTTTCCAATTCATTTATCGATCCAAATATTCTGTAAATGTTGTAAATTTCCTTTCATTCATTACTGCCTCAGGAAGTGAATTGCACACATGAACCATCCTCTGTTAAAAAGCCTCTCATGTCTTATTTTAAATATCTCTCTTTTCACCTTAAACATTTGGCCTCTCGTCTAAAAGTCCACCTCCCTAGAGAAAAGACAGTTACAGTTAACTCTATCCGAACTCTTAATAGTCTATAACTTTCTATCGGGTCACCTTTCAAGCTCCCGTGTTCGAGAGAAAATATTCTCAGCCTATTCAGCCTTTCATTATAACTCAAACCTTCCCCACTAGCAATATGCTGGTATACCTCTTCTAAACCTACTCCAGCTGAACAATTTCCTTGCGATTACTGGGCGACAAGAACTGGACACAGTATTCCAGAAGATGCCTCACCCAATGTCCTACTCAACTTCAACATAATGTACCAACTCCTACGCTGAAAGGACTGAGCAACGAAGGCAAGATGACATTTTTTAACCATTCTGTCTATATGTGAAACAAACGAAAAAGAATTATGTACCTGCATCCCCGGCCACCGTATTCCACAAATACTATGCAGCGCCCTAATACAAAAAGTGAAATTGGAGTAGGCTTTCACGAATTTTTGAAGGTGATTGCACAAGGAATCAAGTGGTCTCGAGGGGTTAGAGATACATTCCGTTCTTGACCGTAGGTGGGAATATACGAGCAGGGAAGTGATGCTGGAACTTTAGCAACTGCCTGTTTCGAGAAGAGTGAGAGGACCGGCCACAAGTCTGGTCATTGCATTAATCTTTTTTTTCGGAGGAATGATAAAATAAAGGATGGAGGGCTGAAATAGACCATTTGGCAGATCAAGTCTGGATCAGAATTCAATCAGATCTTCGCTGACAATGCTCCAAGTCAGGCTGGCACCTTCCCTGGAGGGGAACCTGCAGATGGAGTTATTCGATGCATAAGTCCATAAGGCAATAGGAGCAGGAATTAAAACATTCAGCGCCGTGAGTCTGCTCTGCCATTAAATCATGGTAGATATTTTTCTAAATCCAATTCTCCTGCTTTCGCCCCATAAACCTTGATCCCCTTGAAAACCACGCTGCTGCATATCTCAGTCTTACATATAATCAAAGACCTGGCTTCCACAGCCTTATCTGACAATGAATTCCATACATTCACCACTTCCTGCCTGAATAGGTGTCTCTTATTACTGCTCTCAAATGTCTTCCCTTTTCTCCAAGACTGTGCCTTTCGGTTCTAGTCTCTACTAAAAAAGGAAACACCTTCCCAGCATCCACTCTGTCCAGGCCATTCACGATTCAATAAGTACCAATTAGACTTCCTCTTATCCTTCTAAATTTCGTGGGTATAGATCCAGATTCCTCAAACGTTCCTCATGTGTCAAGCTTTTCATTCCTGGGACCATAATCGTGAATCACCTCTGAACACATTCCAGGACCAGTGCATCCTTCTTTAAATTTGAGGACCAAACGTGCGCACAGTAATGCAGATGTGGCCTGACTCGACCCTTATAGAGCCTCGGAAGTGCATCCCTGCTTTTATATTCAAGCATTCCAAAAATAAATGTCATCATTGCAATTATCTTCTTAACTACAGATTCAACCTGCAAGTTCATCTTGAGAGAATCCTGGGCTAAGACTCTCAAGTATCTTTGCACACCAGACATGTGAACTTTCGCCCCATTTAGACTATCGTCCGTATCTTTATTCTTCCTGCCAAAGTGCATAGCCTCACACTTCCCACAGTTTGCTCCATCTGCCATGTAATTTCCGACTCGCCCTACATGTCCATATCCTTCTGCAGCATCCCCGCCTTCTCATGCTACCCGTCCTTCTGTCTTTGCATTGTCTGCAAATTGACACACATTGCCCTCAGGTATTTTATCTAGATCGCTAATGGAGAAAATGAAAAGTTTTGGTCCCAACACAGCCTTGAGGAACGCCACTTGTTACCAGCTGCCATACTGAGAAGGATTCTTTTGTTCCTAATCACTGCATTCCGTCCTGTGAGCGCACCTTGCCACTGACATCATGGGCCCTTATCCTATTCAGTAGCCTCCTGTGCGGCAAATATCAAAGGCCTTCGTAAAGTCCAGACACATAACACCCATTGGCTCTCCTTGGTCTACCTTCCTTGTTCCTTCTTCAAAGAGGAAATCTGTCATTTTCCAGTGGCCTATTGTCCACTTCTACCTCTCTTTTGCGTTTATATGAATAAAGAAACAACTGCAGTCTTCCTTTATATTAGTAGTTAGCTTACATTTAATCTTCTCCCTACTCATTTGTTTTGTTATTGCCCTTTTTGGTCTTTGTGAGCTTCCCAATGCTCTGATTACCCACTGCCCTTCACCACATTATATATTTTCTCTTTTGCTTTTATACTATCGATGACTTCCTGAGTCAGTCATGGTTGCCTCAACCACCCTGCACCCTTCATGAAGTCCAGACACATAACACCCATTGGCTCTCCTTGGTCTACCTTCCTTGTTACTTCTTCAAAGAGGAAATCTTCCAGATTTGTCAAGCATGTCTTCCCCTTGATGAAACCATGCTGACTTTGCGTTATTTTGACAGGCACTTACAAGTACGTAGAAATTTCTTTCAACGCAATGGATTGGAGGACGTTATCTACAACCCAGATTCGTCTGATTGGTTTGTAATTTTCCAGCTTTTGTGTGATTTCTTTTTAAAATGGGGTGTCGAGTTTGTGATTTTTTGGTCCTGTAGCACCCTTCCTGATTCTACCGATTCCTGAAAGTTCTCTACTAACGTATCCATTATTTCTTCTGGAGGGTACTCCATCTGATTCAGATGATTTATCCACCTTCAGGCCATTCAGTGTTTCTTGCACTTTCTCAGTGATGGCCACTAGACTCACATCTGTTCCCCCATTCTCTTGTATGTTTGGGTATAACTCATGTCTTCCACTGTGAAGACTGGCACAATGTAATTTTTCAGTTCCTCAAATATTTCCTTGTTCCCCACTACTGTCTGTCAAGTGTCATTTCCCAGTGGCCTATTGTCCACTTCTACCTCTCTTTTGCGTTTATATGAATAAAGAAACAACTGCAGTCTTCATTTAAATTAGTAGTTAGCTTACATTTAATCTTCTTCCTGCTCATTTGTTTTGTTATTGCCCTTTCTGGGTCTTTGTGAGCTTCCCAATGCTCTGATTACTCACTGCCCTTCGCCACATTATATATTTTCTCTTTTGCTTTTATGCTATCGATGACTTCCTGAGTCAGTCATGGTTGCCTCAACCACCCTGCACCTTACCTCATTTTCCACAGGATGTGTCTCTGATCTGTCTGCTAAATTATGCTGAGACAGTCCTGCCATTGCACTTCCAATTTCCTGCTTTCTTGCTAGGGTCCTTTCTCACCAAATTCTTCCAGCTTATAACTCATTCCTCTGCAATTACCTTTATTCAACTTTAGGACCGTTACTTCTGATTGTATATTCTCCCTCTCAAATTATAGGGTAAATTCAATCATGTCATCATCACCACTTCCTAAGGGTTCCTTCATCTTCAGCTCCCTTGTCACGTCTGCCTCATTGCACAACGCTAAATCCAGTATTGCGTGTTCCCTACTTGGCTCCACCACAAGCTGCTTCAAAAATCCATCGCATCGACATTCCACAATTGAATTGAATTGAATTGAATTTATTGTCACGTGTAGTGAGGCACAGTGAAAAGCTTTATCTTGCGATCAATACAAATAGATCTCAGTGTTAAGTAGCATAGATGTATAAATAATATGTAAACATATACTAGGTTGGCCTTTGTGATTGTCCGGGCCCAGTTCACCACTCGCCGTAGACATCTCCGATATTGAATGGTACAGGTGCCATACCAGGTACTGATACATCCAGACATAATAATCTCAATGGCGCACCTATAAAAGTTGGCTAATGTATTCGCAGTGGTGATTCAAGTGATCATCGATTTTTTTTTAATTTCGACCACCTCTAGCGACATGCTATCATCAGACTAATATCCCTCTTCAGTCCCTGTCCACAGGGACCATTCCCTGCAGGAAACTCTGTTGCACTCTGCCTTGACTCCCAACACCTGAACCAACTGGCCCCATGGAGTCTTCCCTCTGCATCGCTGATTTTGTGACACATAAGTTCATAGAGCCTAAAAACCCGAACAGGAATAGGCTGTCCGGCCCTTCAAGCTTACTCCGCCGTTCAATGACATCATTGCTGATCTTTCTAAAGACTCACATACGCTTATGCGCCCTCTCACTGTATCCCTTATTTCATTTATTGTTCAAAAGAAGTATTGCTCTTCAAAAGATTTGTTGCACTAGCGTCAACTTCTTCGCTGGGCAAGGTATTCCATATATGAACATCCGTCTGTGTGAAGAAGGTCCTTCTGAACTCAGTCCTAAATCTGCTCCCTCTAATCCTGTGGCTATGCCCTCCTGTCCGAATTTCACCCACAAGTGGAAGCATCCATTATAATTCTCTCTAATCTATTCTGTTCAATGTTTTATGTTTCAGTAAGATTGCCCCCTCATCTTTCCAAATTCCAAAGAAAATAATCCTAATGTATGCAGTCTGTCTTTATAGGCTAACCCCCTCAACACTGGAATCAACCCAGTAAACCTCCTGTGCACCCCTTCCCCCACCAGTGCCAGTACGTTCGTTCTCAAGTAAGGGGACCAAAAGTGCACACAGTACACCAAGGATAGCCTCGCCAGCACCTTGTACAGCTGCAACATAGCATCTCTGTTTGAACCTTCAGGAACCTACGTTGCATCTGTCCAATTTATATCGCGATGCCCTGCTATTTTCTTCCTTGATAATACACTCAAGCATCTTCCCCACTGCAGAACTTAAGCTAACTGATCAATAATTCCCAATGTTTTATCCATCTCCATTTTCAAACAGTGGTGTCACACTAGCTGTTTTCCAATCTGCTGGGACTGGCACGCAGTCCAGTGAATTTGAAAATTGCCACTAGTGCACTTGCCGTTTCTCCCGCCATCTCCTTTAATACCCTGAGACGCATTCCCTCCCGGCCAGGAGAATTGTCCATCCTCAGCTCCATTAGCTTGCCTGACACTACCTCTTCCGTAATAATGTTTGTTTCCAGGTCCTCACCTACATTTGTCTCTTTGCCACTTACTGGCATGTTATTCGCATATTCCACTGTGAAGACTGACACAAAATACCTGTTCAATGAATCGGCCATTTCATCACATCACATAACTAAGTGCCCCTTCTCATCCTCAAAATTACCAACCTTTGGTTGAGCCACTCTTTTTTCTTTTTATATTTATATAGGGACTTTTGCTATCCGTCTTTGTATTCTTTACTAGTTATTTTTCCTCATCTTTAATATTTTCCCAATCTTCCAGTTTCATGCTGTTCTTGGCCATTTGGTATGCCTTCTCTTTCACTTTGATAGCCTCCCTTATTTCCTCAGACACGCAGGGCAGATTATCCCTTTACTTATAGTCCTTCCTTTTCACTGGAATATACTTTTGCTGAGCAATTCCACAAAAAAATCTTTGATGGAAGTCCTCTACTGCTCGATATCTGTCCCACCATATAACCTTTGTTTCCAGTCTACTTTAGCCAGGTGCTCTCTCGTTCTATTGTTGTGCCCCTGCACATACACAGGACCCTGGTATTAAATTTTATCTTCACACTCCCCATCTGAATTCCAAGTTCTGTCATACTATGATCACTCGTTCCAAGAGGATGCCTAACAATGAGATCATTAATTATTTCTGTTCCAATACGCAGGACCAGATCGAGGGTTGCTTAATCTCTCGTCGGTTCCAATGCATACTGTTCAAGGAAACTATCACGGGTACACTCAACAAACTCCTCCTCAAAGGTACTGTGACTGAGCTGCTTCGACCAAGCTCCATGTAGATTAAAATCACTAATGATAATAGCCGGCCCATTTTTACAGGCATTGCTGATTTCTTTGTTTATTGCCTTCACCAATGTGATGTTATTATTTACTGGCCTAGAGACTACACCTATCAGTGACTTTTTCTTCAGAGAATTTCTTCTTTCCACGCAAATTAATTCAAACTCATTCTCCATCAAACTTATAGCATCTCTCCACACTGCCCTGATGTCGGCCTTGTATAACAGAGAGACACCATCTTCTTTACACTGCTGTCTGACCTTCCAAGTAATCTCGGACTCCTGGATATTGAACTCGCAGTCGTGGCCATCCTTTTGACGTATCTCTCTAATGTCTAATAAATCATTTTCATTCATGTTGATTCGTGCCATTAGCTTTTCAACCATGTTACAAATGCGACGAGCATTCAGGTGAAGGGCTTTTTGTTCAGTTTCTTGTCCTTCTGATTCCTGTAATAATATCTCCTTTTGCTTGTTGCCTCTCCTCACCTGTCCATTGACGTCTGCTCTCCTCAGTTTCCAAAGGCCCAACACGCCCAACACATGAACTGCACATTACGCAATCCACTCTACTGCAATCACTGCTCGCAATGTGGTTTCCACTATTTTGGGAAACGAAGTTTGGACTGGGTGACCACACAGCAGAACATCTAAGTTCTGTCTTCAAGAAGAGTTACAGCGAACCTCAGCACATGCTGGAAGCACACCACCTCAGTTTCTATTTGGGGAGTCTGCAGCCTGAACTCTCCCATGTCCTATCCCCTATCCCACACGCCAGGCCTTGTTGTCACATGGCCTTCCATAACACTCTACATGTGGTTCACCACTAACAGTCTCCATTAACAGCTATTCATCCTGCGAGCCAGATCATCCTCCATTCCTTTTTCCAACTGTTCTTCTCTCTATTTGAACTCTATCCCGACCTATCGTTTACTCCTTTCCCTCTCCCAACCGCCACTACGTCTTCTGCAGATCGACCAACATTTTCCAAGCTATCGTCAGTTCAGAGGAATGGTCACTGGAATCGAAATGTTAACTCGGATTTCTTTTTTTAGATGCTGAGTTTTTCCAGCACCATCTGGTTTTGGTCTGATTAGAGTCGGAAACTGTGAGTGTTCGAGGAAGAATGACTGTGCATGGCCTTGTAGAAGAGTGATACTGTGCTTGTGCAATGAGCTCCTGCACAGAATACAGAACTCTGTTCCTGTTGAAAAGTTCTCTTATGGGTAGTTCTGAATACAAGGTGAGCAATCGGCATGAACTTCTTAGGTTGATGAAGACAGCAATCATTCCTGCTACAGTTCTCTCCTGGATGTGACGAACAGAAGAGAGAAAAGCAACCCTCGTGTCAGATGTGAACGGATTGGAGTCCACGCAGGAGGTGTAATCAAGTGACAGTTTTTTTTTCAGATAGAAAACGCTTTCTCACTGTAACAATGTGCCATTGGGTATCAAAGCTTAACGGTTTATAGGCGCAAAGGCTGAAAACAGCGTTTTCCAGTTAAAATGCGTGAATGTGTTCCCTCTAGTGTGACAGTAAAGTTGTGTATAGTTGTAAATAGGATAACCGGATGACTCAATTTACACATTCAGCTGGCGAAAAGTCCTGTTGTGGGAAGACATCTGTATAGAATGCAGGAAGACGCACTGAGAGGTTCCTGATCAGTTTCATCTAGGGACTGAGACAATATTGGAGGTTTTGAGAGTCTTAAACGTGGAAAACTTCCCAGCCCGGAGTGAAGTTATATCTCACGTTACTCTGTAAGACAACGGAGCAATTTTAGGGTTTCGGACCAATGTTTCACATTTCTCTTTGTCCACAGGGAAGTTGGTCGACGACTGAAGGACTACTAATGGGGTTCCACTTTTTAACAAGGCAGTTAAATACAGACAAGTGAGTATCACAGGAGTGGTCGGTAAACGTTCGTAGAAACCTCTGAATGAGATAATTAATTCGGACTTGTCCAGGCAAGGTTTGATGAAGGAGTCAGCATGGTTTTGTCCGGGGAGGTGATGCTTAACAGATATGTTTGAAATTTTGGGGGAAGTGATCAGATTTTTAAATGAGGGGAGTGAACATGATGTACTGTATGTGGGTTTCAGCGAGATCCCACACGGGAGACTGACAACAGGGTAAAAACATAAGCAATTCACGGTCACGTGGTGTCAGAGAAATTTATTCCAATGGATCAGAGACCAGATACTACGCCGGCAAGCAGCTTGATTAAACAAATTGACATTGTGGGAAAGAAATTGACCAGGCTGACACAGAACTGATTCGCCGCACGGATGGCCCGAATGTTCTAACCCAAGCAGTGGGTGCAGACAGTTTTCATAGGGGTACAACACAAAGGTGATAATTGTAAAGCAGTAACAGTACAGTTGTGAAAATTGTAAAGCGATTAAAACAAGAATAAATTGAATGGAATGTAAACAAACGTCTGGCAGTACTAATTCATTTGTAATTGACACTGGATATTCCAGCCATCTCCTGATTTAGGTGAGAATGTCTTCTCGAGTATTTCCTGTCTCCACGAGTATGTGTAAATGTTCCTTTTCCTGGCTTTCAGTTCTGTCCATTGTGCTCCTCCTGGAAGCAAAGTCTTCCGGGGTCTCTCAGTCTGCCTCTTTGTTTATGCGCCACCGGTTTATATGGGAAACGAGCCTGCACTGAGGGTATTCGGACTGAAGTGATGATCGAAGCTAGGAGCTTACTGTGTAGGCTGTTTGAGAAATGTATTATCTTGTCTGGGAGTAGATTAGAATGTCTAGAATCTATATTCGCCTCTTTGACCAAGACTGAGGCATTGTGGGTGTGTTCTCTGTGTGTTGGCAGGCATGATTTCTATGTTTCGGTGACATACTTCTGTGTTTTTTATGTGGTTATGCTATGGGTGGGTAGTGTAGCAGATTTTCTCCCAAAGTTCACCCTTCTTTTGTTCAGACCATGTTGAAAAAGTGCAAAATAGCCTGGACCGGAGAGGCTATCAGGTGGTGGGGGTTGGTGTCAGAGAGGTAGTAGTCCGTGTCTGAATCTGACCAAGCGTAGTTTGTGTCAGGGGAGAAGATATCACTCCAGCGAACTTGCACAAGCTGGGTTGTGAGGAGGGCAGGTGTAACAGTGCTGTACAAAACCGGCAGCAGCACATATGGAGACCCATAGCCAGGATAATGATACCCACAACCGGAATATGGGATATTAGTTTCTCCAGCAGTTGAGTTCCCCGCGAGCCAAGCCAGGCGGTTGCCCATGTCCACAACTCCGGTTCATTTGGGGCAGCAGCAGCCTGTGGAAAGTGGTGTGTCAGGTCGGTTATATTTTCGCTGGGGTCAGGGATGTAGGTACAGCAGTCTGTGCCAATGAAGGTGCAAGTGCCCCTTTTGTGGCCAGCTAGTATTGCAGGGCCATTCTGTTTTGTAGGGCGATAGCACGAATGGCGACAGCCTCTGCATTCAGCTTGGCAAGAACTTCAGCAGTGGCATGTCATCTCCTCTAGCATGGTGGCATGAAGTGCCTCTATGTCGAGGTGCAGGGTTTCGTAAGTGGACACAAAAACGGGGGAGGGGGATATCTCGTCGAGGGCAGTGAGGGTACGTTTTCTGTGGGAATAAGCTTCTGGAAGGGAGACGACTGGGAGTGGTAATGGAGTGGTACCGCATACCCACGTGCCAGCCCATGACAACGCCAGCCAGGGTATGCCTTGTCACAGCAGACAAATTAAGTGTCATTTTATGTTCTTAGGTGTGGGTTCCTGTCCAAATATTGTTGAAAATGGAATTGTGGCCAGACATGTTGTGGCCAAGTAAATCTAGGATGCTGCACTCTGCTACAGACCAGAGTGCTCCAGGGGTCAAGAGCAGTGAGTTAGTACATCAGTTCCACCCAGGCACCCATGCGGATGACTGGCATCTCGTTAGGCACATGGTTTCTCTGTGTGACATCCGTGCGGTGGTGTCAGTGATGGTCAAGGTTGGGTGTTCATGTGTGAGGTTCTGGGATGCGTAGAACCATCCCGTGAATCTGTCTAGGTGGTATCCTGCGGATTTCCAGTAGTCTGAGCTATGAGCCACACAAATGGCCGGTCAGGTTAGCAGACTGAGCGTTGTGATCCCTGGGACCACTCCAGTTTCAGTCACAATTATGCCATCTCTGCAGTGTTAAAATGGACTGCGCCCTGGGGAATGCCGCTGTGGGAATGTTCAGGGATACGGGCACAGACCCAGCAGCTGGTCTGGTTTACCTTTGGGCACAAATGTGGGTCATGTCAAGGAAAATGCTCACCCACGGCTCACGGTGGATGAAATGTACTGTTCTGTGTGTCCTGTTACCGATCAGTGGTGGTGTGCAGGGCAGACCAAGAGTGATTATCCCGATGGCTGCAGCGAGCAGCTGGATCCCTCTGTGGTGTCTGGAACTGTATCCTGTTCTGCTTGGTTGTCCTTCTGTGGAGGCGGACCCTCTTTCACCGGGTCACATTCTGGTCTCCCTTAGAGCGTGACAGCTGTCGTGGTCGTGAGACAGATCAAGAGTGGTCCTTTCCATCTCGGGGAGAGAGAATCTTTCGGTAGGGACTGTCTCCTTACATAGTGCCCAGTTTAAACGGGTGAAGTGGTTCCAGCCGTAGGGTGGACATGGCAGCTTTTTTTTTGTTTGCTTTTTTTGTTGTACCCCCATACTATCGTCTAACTTCGGTAGTGCTTATTTTTTCCCCAGCACCCATGTTGTGTGAGTGCAGGTTTGATACACAGTGAAAGATTGAAGGTGCACGAATCTTTATTCAGTTTCCACCAGCAGGAAGATAAGAAGCACCCAAGTACATCGCAGGTTTTAGCAAATCTTGGTTTAAAGTGATCCTTCTACTAATGGCTTGAACGTAATCAAAGAGAGTTTTCTGTGTTAAGAGCAGCGCTGTATCATTGGCTAGTTTTTGGGGTCCGTTGGCTGTGGGCACGGGTCGTTCCATTAGCACTTCAAATAGTGTAATTTCCGTCGCTCGGTTTCCCTGTCCACTCACCGTGTGAAGCACCAGTGGCCGGCTGTCTGGCCAAGCCAGTCCTGCGTCCCAAATGATTTGGGGGAAGGTGGTTTTGAGGGTGCTGTCCATTCTCTCCAATATTCCTGATGACTGGGGGGGGTGGTACAGAATGTGGAATCTCCTGGGTATCCCGGGGGCGTCACAGTCAGCAGTAATGAGTTTCGCGGAGAAATTGGCACCATCCCTATATGATTCTATGCGCCCTGGGATATAAAACTCTTGAAATAACGTCCTGCAGGATACACTTTATCACTGCTCTGGCGTCATTTTATTTTTTGATGGGGAATGACTCTACCCATTTTGAAAACCTGTCGACAATAACTAAGTCAATTTTTTATTCCTCCTTCTGAGGCGTGTGGGCAATATCAATTAGAATGTGGGTGAATGGACCATCAGGAACTGGAATGTAGTCACGTTTGGCCATCGGCTTCCCTGCATTTTTCGGTAGACAGATGAGGCACTGTGACAGCAGAGCTTAGGCAGCTGCAGCGACTCCCGCTGCATCCCAGGAATGGCTGACAGCATCTTGCCTGTGTGTTCGATTACGTGTACCACCAGGGCCAATAAGTGCGGGTGGGCTTTCAGTTAAATGATGCAGGGGTGGGTAAGAACCTGTAAGAACGGTAATTGTACGGCACCAATGTGGACCCATGCGGCCCTTTCTTCTGGCGTGGTGGTTTGCTGTGCTGTTGGGACTGCATCGAGAGAGTCGGGGGACTCTGGCGGTTTCACCACCCAGGGGGTCTGCAGGGCATAAGTGGCCAGGGGCAGTGCAGATTCCTGGGTGGCTGCATCAGCTGAGGCATTTGCTTGGGTGACGGGATCGGTGGCAGAGTTATTGGCATCACATTTTATAGTTGTGACAGCGGCAGGTAGCAGAACTGCTTGTTGGGTGTTGGCAATGAGTGCAGCATATTGGAGTGGTCTCCCTGCTAAGCTGATGAGCACCCTATATTTCCATATTGTGCCAATTCCGGAACGACTCCAAAGACACATCTGGAATCTGTGTAGATATTGGCTGTGCTACCCTGTGCCAGGAGGCAGGCTCTGGTGAGAGGAAAGAACTCTGCCGCCTGTGTGGACAGCCCATCTGGTAATGCAGCTGATTCGAGAGTGGTGATGGGGGTGCAGATGGCTTGGCCTGCTAATGTGTATTTGTCTGATGGCCGGAAGGAAGAGCTGCTGGTGAAAAGAATCTGGTCCGGGTTTTCTCAGACCGGTCAGGACACCTGTTAAACCAGGCGAAAGTGAGGACTGCAGATGCTGGAGATTAGAGTCAAGAGGAGAGTGGTGCTGAAAAGCACAGCAGTTAATACAGCATCAGAGAAGCAGGAAAATCAACGTTTCTGGCAGAAACCCTTTTTCAGGGATGCTAAACCAGGTCCAAGCAGTTGTGGTTGTCTGCAGAATAATGTTAGGTGTGCGGAATTAGTGTGGCGGGGTTCAAAGTTAGGGCGGAGTGTAGGGAAAGGTATGCCTAGATCATAAAGCAACCTCATGACCAGTTGGATTACTGCTGAATTAAGCAGCAGGGTGAGTGACAGTGAAACCAAAACAGTACACGGGTGATCTAGCACAATGGAGGTGGCCTTATCCACTGTTACTGTGGCTGCTTCCACTGCGCACAAACATGCGGCATTCTCGTAACTAAGCATTATAAAACGCAACAGGGCGACGGAGATCCCCATGAAGCTGTGTTAAAATGCCAGACGTGAACCCTTCTGACTTGATTACATAAAGATAGAAGGCCTGTGAGTAATCTGGGACTCCCAGAGCAGGAGTGAAGATTAGTTGTTGCTTCAGTTCAGTGAATGTCCGTTGCATTTCGGGTGTCCACATCACTCTGGCTGGCCGTTTAGGGGACTCTGCCTCCCACAGAGGTGCATCAATAGCACAATGGACTGGAATCCAAGGCCTGTAGTAGTTTACCAGCCCCAGAAACACTTGCAGCTGCCTGTTTGTGACAGGTAGGGGAATCTGGGCGATGACAGCCAATTGCTCCGTGGACAGTGCTCTGATTCCCTTGCAGAAGATCGCACTCAAGATATTAGACGTTTTGCTGACACAACTGCATTTTCTTGATAAACACCCTATGCCCAACTTGTTCCAGACTGCAGAGGAAGGCCACTGTAAAATGCTTGCATGCTGTAGCGGAGGGGGAAGCCAATAGCAGGCCATCCGCAAATTTGAGGAAGGTGCTGTGGCATGGTAGGTGAAGGGTGGACAGGGTGAGGAATACTGCAGCAGCATAAAATATGGGGCTCTCCGAATACCCTTAGGGAAAACTGGTCTATGTATTTTGGCAGCCGCCATTTGTAAAAACATAAAGGTTCAGGGGCCAAGTTAATGGAGAATGAGGCTGAGCAAAGGTCGATTACCAGACTATCAGCTGGAGCAGGCGGGGATACTGGTCAGGATAGCATTTGTGTCCGGGACTACTGGGAGGCAGGGAACAACAATGGCATTTTCAGCTTGCACAAAGCACCATTTTCATAGTATTCCAAGCGTTGGGATAGATAAGAAGGGAGTGTTACATGGACTGGTTGTGGGCAGGAGGATTCTTTGTTGAAAAATGATCCAATAACTGGTTTGATTCCCAATACTGCTGCCGGTGAATCGGGTATTGTTATATTGATGGCAGGGTTGCTCCCTGTCTGAGAGTAACTGTATGTGTTTGGGAGGACAATAACTGGCCTGCACGGTTCTACTGCTGTGCCCACAGTGATTATGGGAGATCAACTAATAAGAGTGGGCTCTCGTAGGAGGAGGCAGCGCCTGGGCCTTGTTTTGTAAAAGTAGCTTGTATTAATGCGAGAGCACAGCGCACACACAACTCGCCCTTCCCAATCAGTGCAAGCTCTACGAAGGGGTCTGTGTCTTGCCCAAACGGTGTGAAATCTATTTTTGGTTGTGTCACACGCCCTATCATGGTTGTGAGATCTTTGGGGTGCCGTGTATTCTTAATTATAAAGGGTCTTTGCAGGCCAGTGCAGCCTGCTCTGCGCTGAGTTGCACGTCTGCTGCAACACCCTGTGGTCTGACAAAGTATCTGCCAGTCATGGTTAGTGGGGAATTGAGCTCTCGATGTGAGTCCATGAGTGGAGGACATGTTGATGCTGGTTCGCGGGGGTGGAAGCTGGACAGTGAAATTGACAGACAAAACGACCTGGCAACAGCACCCACCAGAGAATGGGTGGAGGATGAAGGGGTAGATGATATCCAGGAGGGGAGAGGGTCAGGAAAGGCGAGGGTGGTTTCTGACGGGCACAACCAGGCGCGTGAGGCATATACTAATCTCACAACTATTAGCAGGGGAATTCCGGTCTGCTCTTGCAAACATCCTGCAGCCTTAGTGCACCGCCACTTCCCACAAAGTGCTGAAATGAGAGAAAGAAAGAACACAAAAAGAATGGGCCATGAAAAGTGAATTTCACCAACCACATTCTCGATTAGATTACCTTTCCCTTCTGCCGTCTCCAGGTCAGAAATGAAGGAAATGGTCGAAATTTAAAACATATGATATCGAAATTCATTGGAATCATTTTCCCATTCGCCAGAACAGGAAATAATGGCGAGTAGAGTC